>NW_027130352.1:0-1429 GCF_026122565.2 Emydura macquarii macquarii
TCTCCAGGCCAAACACCAAGTCCAAATCCGACTATGGAGATGAAAAATCCATGGTGGGAGGAGAAAGTTGCTTCTTGTAGTTCAATGGCTGGTAAACACAACGTCAAGCGCTTTTACCAGAATCTTAGAGCTGTCTACGGCCCTGTATCAAACCGAAGTACATCTATCTGCTCTGCAGATGGTGGCAAACCTCTGACAGGGAAGAATGAAATCCTGAACCACAGGGCGGAACACTTCAACTCTCTTCTAAATCTCCCTTCAAATATGTCTTCAAAGACTTTGGATGACATCCCGCAGCGAGAAACACTAGTAGCGCTTCATCTATCGCCTTCACTGCCCGTAGTGAGGGAAGCCGTCAGACAGGCTTCATCAGGGAAATCGCCGGGACCAGGAGGCATAAAAGATGAGATCTTCAAACAAGGGGGTGATTACATGCTCAGGAAACGAACACAACACTTCCAGTGTATTTGGAAACAGGGCTCACTGCCCCAGGCTTTCAAAGATGCATCGATTGTCCACTTGTATGAAAGGAAGGGAGAAGGAGCCACTTGTGACAATCGTTGTGGGATCTCCCTTCTATCTTCCCTTGCTGGGAAGATATTGGAAGAGTAATGCTCAGCAGAATGATGGAGCAATTCATAGACAATGTATTCCCAGAATCAGAGTGTGGATTTAGAGCTGGCCAAAAACCACAGACATGATAAACACAGCCACACAGATTCAAAAGTGCCTGGAACTTAAACAGGATCTATACGTGGTCTTTCTACATTTGATCAAAGCCTTTGACGCAGTTAATCATCATAGTCTGTGGAAAATCCTCCATAAAGTTGGCTGCCCAGAGAAGTTTGAATTTCTCGTCAGAACCGTCTATGAAAGGATGATAGCCAGGGTGCAGAAATGTGGAGAATCCTCTGACCCTTTCCCTGTATCAAATGGCACAAAAGATGGCTGTGTACTAGCACCATCACTCTATTCTCTCATTTTCTCCGTGATGTGGACCGTGGTGTCTACATACAGTCTCGTACAGATGGAAGGCTGTTCAATCTGAGATGTGGTGGTGGAACTAGTGATTAGGGACCTGTTGTTCGCAGACGATTGAACTCTGGTAACTCACTAGCTTGAGGACATCCAACTTACCACCATTCGGTTTACAGAGGCAGCCAGGCCCTTGGGACTCACTATCAGCTTGAAAAAAAACAGAGGTCAGGTACCAGCATCTCCAATCAAGGGTTAAGTTGAGCCTGCTGTTGCTATTGAAGGGACTGGAGTCAGAGCAGTCGACAAACTCTGTTATCTCAGCAGTCTACTTTCCATCACTGCCAGCGCATTGCCACGGCAAAGTTCCTCCTACAGAAGACTTCGTCATCATCTGTGGAATGAGAGAGGGGGTCAGACTGCTCAGAAAGATCCAGCTGTAGCAGGCAGTGGT
>NW_027130353.1:0-1442 GCF_026122565.2 Emydura macquarii macquarii
GATAGAACCAGGTCAAGCCCTGCTGTTAGAAAGCAAAGTTAGCAGGAGTCAGGGGGTGAGCCTGCCTGTAAGTTCACAGTAACTGGGAAAACCTGAGCTGGCATTACACACACACTGCAAAGAACCACTAGGTACAGCACATTCCAGAAAGATGCCAGAACATCCCAATAACCCAAAGATAATGAGGGCTCACTGACCCCTCAGAGTGACAATATGATGGATAGAGATGTTTTTAGCCGAACGATCCGATACAAGATAAAAGGTGGCATCTTACTACTTCAGAAAGCGGCAACTACACATCAGACGGGCGATACACAATGTGTTTGCGTTAGTGTATGAAAGGGGAGTCTCAAAGGGAGTGTCTTTGTCTGGCTGAATGAGGAACAGAAAGTCCCGCCGTTTACTGAACCAGCACCATTGTCAGAGGCACACATGTATTAAGTGTGCTTGTAGCATGGATAAGATGCTTTTTACCGTGCTCGTTTGACAATAAACCTGGCCCGATGCCTTCGTTGCTGAAAGGGATCTGTGGACTTATTAGATAATCCAATTGTGGTTTGATGGCCCGGTTTTCTGCACAGAGCAGGGACAGCATAAACACTGGGAGAACACACACACAGCCAACATCTGACAACACGAGAGATGTGGAGGAATCTCCATCCTTACAGGTTTTAAAGGACCAGCCTGACAAAGCCCTGGCTGAGATGATTTAATTGCAGGTGGTCCTGCTTCGAGCAGGGATTGGACTAGATACCTCCTGAGATCCCTTCCAACCCTGATAGTCTATGATTCTGATTCTGTGATCCCCTGAAGGGCCTGTCCCTGCAGTTGCAGACTGGGGCCAGAGCAGAACCCCTATAGCTCCCCCAATAGTGTCCTCCTCAGACCCTCCTTCATCTCCTTGTTCATAAGCTGTAGATCAGTGGGTTGAGCAGTGGTGTCCGCACCGCTTAGAAGAGACTCACCATCTTCTTGCTGCTACCTAGTGCTGTCAAGAACTTGGGTTCATTTCTCTCATGCTCAAGGGACTTCTTCTGTGACTTTGGGCAAGTCAATTAATCTCTTTCTTCCTCAGTTCCCCTTCTGCAGAAGAGGGACAATGGCACTTTCCTATCACACACGGGTGTTGTGAGGACTAAGGGTTGTGAAGCACTCAGATACTCTGTTATGGATACCTTATAAGTATCTAAAATGGAAAGACTGAAAATCGTGGCCAACAGTTCTATCTCACGGAGATGGTTATCTGGTTCTTTCATGTCATTCTTCTCCTGAAAAGTAAAGTAAATATCATTTGAGATCTGTATAAATACTTTTTTATTTCAGGAATAGACAATCAAAGACAATGTTAGTTTAACCTATAAATATATAAACATAAATGGATCTATCTATTAAAATAAGCAAACAATCCAACCCCCTAATTCTCGGTAAAGTAAAGACTGAAT
>NW_027130354.1:0-14512 GCF_026122565.2 Emydura macquarii macquarii
GAATAAGTTACCAAGAGCTTTGTGTTGAAAGAACCCCGAGTAACATGTGTCTTATATACAACACCCCTGTTAATACACCAGACAAAGATATCAACCTTTTTCACAACTGTACTGCACTCGTTGGCCCATAGTTAATTAGTGATCCACTCTGACCCCCAGATCCCTTTCCACGCTATGAACTGCCTCAGTTATTCCCCACTTTGTAGCTGTGCCTCTGATTTTTCCTTCCTGAGGCTCGTACTTCGCACTTGTCTTTATTGAACTTTATCTTTTCTCCAGGGGCTGTGGACCTTCTTCATCCCAATCCTGCGAGATGTCCTGACTGAGCAGGCCAGAGAGGGGCCCAGGAACAGTGTCACTTCCACCAGCTCCTGAACATCACCTGGGATGTGAGATTTTGTCTCCCCTGCTCCAATGTGCCTGTGACAGTGTTACCCGCCCCTCTGGGGGTGCAGCCTGGGAGCTGTGGAGCCGCTGGGCCCTCTTAACTGACACCCAACAACAGACTCCTCCAGGCACTATATCACCAACTGGCTGCCACTGGAGCCCACCTAGCTGGATAGCAGAATGTGTAAACTGTGGTACATGCATGCTTTCCCCAGCAACTCCAGGAACCAACAGTAGAAGAATGGCATCAGCTAATTGTCCCACCTCACCCCCCCCCCCCCCAACCCTTTATGCACTTCACCCTGAATTGTAAGACACACTGGCCAGAAATCTGATCAGAGTAAGCTCATTAATTATTCCCCCTCCCTCAATGTGGGGAGAATGTGTTAACTGAGCTGAGATTTCCCCAAACACCTCCATCCAAGACACACTGTTTTAGATACAATTATAAAACAGATTTATTCACCTACAGAAAGATAGATGTTAAGTGATTATAAGTGGTAGGCGAAAAGGACCAGAGATAGTTACCAAGGAAATAAAATAATGTTGCAGTCTAAGTTCTCATACGCTAACAGCAATTTGAATCACCAGTATCTCACCCTGGCTGCAGATTTTTGAGGCCAGGGTGCATCTGTTGCATCCCTGCGTTCCCCTCCCCGTTCAGAGTCCTTTGTCTTCCAAAGGCAGGTGTTGAGTTGTGGGGGAAGCGAAGCCAAGTGAGGATTGTCACTCCCCACCTTTTATAGCTTCTCCCAGATTGCTGCAAGAGTCAGTGCTTGTGACCTGGGGCCCACCCTCATTGGTCAAGCAAGGTCCATTGTCTCTGTGCTTTCTCTCTGTGAAGCCTTCCGGCATGGCTGTCCGGAGAGTGGATTCCCTTTACTGGGCCATTAGCACATCTGGCTACTTCACTGTTGTACCTGAAAACCTGGTTGTGGGTGTTTCTTACCTCACAGCATATTTCAGTAGCACACGCACAGCAAAACTTCCTAACAGTGGCAGCACGCACAATGTAACAGGATATCACGGTTTAGCAGATCAAAACTTTTAAAGCGATACCTGCAAGACGTACTGCACACAACACAGATTATAATGATATGACAGTGTGGAATATGGGGGTGTTGCTTTCACACCCAGCGTATCACAGGGCCCTTTTCCTTCCCTGCCTTTTTTCTTCCTATCCCTCTCTCTCCTTTTGCCATCTGGCTAAGAAGAGCCTGCTTAGCCAGCCAAGACTACATTTTGCAACACTGCTGTGAGCCTATTACCAGCTAAATGCAGGGCCCTAAACAGTCTGTAACGCTGGTACGAGTTTGCCAGGTCTCAGAGTGCCTGATAGACCATGGGCTGGGCTAGTGTTTCCAGCGGTGAGCTTGCAAATGAGAATCACTCCAGAGCCAGAAGCTGCATTTTCTCTCTTAGCCATTCTTTTCTCTCCCCTTTTGTGCGTGTTTGTCTTGTTTTGTCTCCAAGGAAATGGGATCGATGCCAGTTCCAGGCCAGCTCCAGCTACCATCTTCTCTTCCTCACAAAGGACGGGTATTGCCAACTTTGATACCCGCTAAGAGATTGTCAAACCAGGGTTTTTCTCCATCTAAAACTCTACAGCTAAAGGGAACAAAGGGATGTTATTGCAGGGAAAGCCTGACTTAAACCTTGACACTGCAAATGCTGTCGCTGTTTTCCCTTCTTTTCTCTGTCTTTAATAAAACGCAAAGAGGATTTTTACTGGAGTCTTTGCCCTGGTGCTAAGCAGGCTGAGGTCTCTGGATACCAAACATCGCACCTTCTTTGACACTATTTACAGCTGGATTGTGACTTGACTCTTAATTAATTAATACAACTGGAGCTCCCTCCACTTCTGCTTGTAAACAGGTCTGTGTCTGCACTGTCCTAGCGAGATGGACCAGAGGAGGGCTGACAGTCTGGGCTGGGATCCAGGCCACCAATGGGTGGGTGTGTTACTGGCCAGTTCTCCAGCTGAGGCTGGTGACCATGGGACCCAGCTCTTGTCGGGGAGGAAAAGGGAACAGAGCCAGAGATCAGGGAGACAACACAGAGTCCAGGGAGAGACAGGCAGTATGGGGGGGAGAAAGAAGTAGGAGTTGGGGGCAGCAGCAGGACTGGACAGGAGGGGTCTGGTAAAGTAAAAAGGGCCGTGAAATGGGGGGGAGGGTGATTTGGGGCAGATGTGGGAATGGATAGTTTTTATGTGTGGCCATTTACACCCCTCCATGGGCACAGGTTAGGGTGAGCAGCAAGAGAAGGGACGACGATAGGTTGGAAGCCAGGTCCACACGCTCTGAAAAATGACAGGGCCCCTTGTTCGAGGAGACTCTGCATGTTTTTTCCCTCTGGAAAGCCCACTGCTCACGGGAAGCTGCTCCATCCAAGCCAGGCCTGTGCACCATGGCAGTGTGAGGAAACTCAGACAGGGATCCGGTGTCAAGAGTCGAAGGAGAAGCAGTGCCCGGGGCTTCACAGAGCAGGGGGCTCCTGCCTGGACCCTTCACTCTGAGAAGGGGTGTTTGAATGGAGAAACTCCTGCGTGTGGCGTTTAGTGAGGAGCCCTGAAGAAGGAAACTGAGGCAAGGTGCTGCGGCGCCCCTCCGCCCACAAGGGGGTGCTGAAGAGGCAGCTGGCCTGGTCACCCTGAGTCTGTGGGGCGCTAAGAGACCAAAAAGGTTGTTGCAGGGAATTTGGGTGGTTTGTATCAACAAGGGAGGTGGACTCTGAGCAGTCACGTACCCTGTGCTATTATTGCCTTCACCCCAGCTGCCAGTAACTTCCATAGAGTGGTTACTCACAGTAGATTACTGGCCAGGCTTTTCAATTGTGCTGATTAATTGACAGGTGGGGCATGATCCGAAAGTAAAACGCCCTCACTTTGCTCCTGACGGCACAGACGAAAGCTGGGAGCTGCTTCTACTGCAAGGAGAAGGGAGCTCTGAGGTAGTCGGGGCGGGGAGGGCACTGAGGGGCTGGGAAGAGGGCATGAGGGGAATGATGAGATGTCATGGAGGGAGGTTGAGGGGCCGGGTTGGGCAAGGCAGAGTTGTGGGGGGACTGAGTGACTCAGGAGGGGGCTGTGATGAACTTGTGCAGGGTCAGGCGGGAGGGGACAGTGGCAGAGTGACGTAGAGGCCTGGGAGAAAAGAGGGTGGGGGAAGGCTGACAGATTGAGGCAAGGGCTGCAGGGGAGAGGGTGATGGGCTGGGTGGAGGTCTGAAGTACTGAGCAGAGCAATAACAGGGCAGCGGGGAGGGGACGGGACAGTTGGACTAAATCCCCTTTATGCTGCCCAAGTGATGTGAAGAATAATTGAGATTTCAAACCCCACATTCCTCGCCACAAAGCAAAAGGTTGTTCCTATAAAAGCCCAGGCAGGTGGATTAATGGCAACGCTCATAGAGTGGGTGTTTGTCCGCCCCCAAGTGATGGGGCGACCAAAGATGCAAGACAGCCACTCTTTCCACCTAGCAGGTGCAAGGACAGATTTCTAAAGGTATTTAGGCACCTAACTCCCATGGGTTCCAATAGGAGTTAGGTGCCTATCTTTACTAATTTGTTCTCTAGCTCAGAGGGCCGTGCTCTTAAGGCTGAAAGTACTGGGTTCAAACTCTGTCGATAGCATGAAGATGATAAGTGACACTATCAGCTAATTGACAAGGCCCAAAGAAGGAGTCATTAAAACATCTGAACGCTCTCACCACCCTGAGAATATACATACAAATACAACCGCCAATTTGCGCTGTTTAATCTCCCTGACCTGGAGCAGGACAGGACCCCGCTCTGTAGGAAGAAAGGCCCATATCGAGGCTTGGCAGAACTTGATTGTTATTTTTATTTTACAACCACGTTTGTTTTTAACCATTTTTAAATTTTTTATTCAGTTTTCTCAGTTGCACAAAATTATGGGTTTTAAGCATTTTTATTGATTTACATTTTCACAGTTGTGGGAAGCCAGGGAGGGTCAGACAAGGGGGTGGGTCAGAAATTAATGATTTAATGACAGTAGATGTCGAGATTCAGAAAGTTGAAACTTTATAGCTGTTAAAACACAAACTGTCAACTTCGTGTATCAACATTTTAGCCTTAAATCAAAATCTAACCAGCTCGTAAGCAGCATTTTCCTTACTTTGCTGATCTGTACATTTCAATTATTGATGGAAATATTTTCCATTCCCAGCTCCCCTGGGCCAGCCAGTCCCCCAGCAAATCTGGGGCACACAACACAAACAATGACACAGTCTCTTGGGCCTTCCTCGTTCTATAGCCACCAACTCTGCTAGAGATAAGGGTTAGACCAGCTTCTGTACCTTCTAAGTGCTCTAAAAGCTGCACAATTACTCACATTGCCTTGAACTGCAGTGTGTCTAATGGGGGTTCTGGCTAGAGTTACTGATCCAAATTTGGGGTCATTTGAGCCAGGCGTTCCCAAGATCCATTGCTCCCCCCCCCCAAAAAAAAAAAAAAAAAAAAACGTTTCTTAAGGATCATGGATTCTACCAATGATTTTTTGTTGCCGGAGCTAATGAAGAGCTCTGTGAAGCTTGAAAACTTGACTCTTCCCCCCACAGAAGTTGGTCCCATAGAGATATTATCTCACCCGCCTTGTCTCTCTAATGCCCTGGGATCAACACGGCTACAACAATGCTAAGAACAATGATGGGTTTGTGGCGAACTAGGGATAAAACCAGGGCTGTGATCCTCACACCAGGGTCTCAGCCACTCGAGAGTCACCCGGGGAGAGTGCAGGGCACCTGCTAGCCCTTTGCGGGAGCAGAATTCACACTAGTATTAGCACAAGCATTTAGCTGTCAAGACAGGTGTCTGCCTAATGCTCGCATAGCTAGCCCTTTACGCTGTGCGCACACAGCCAGAGACGCCAAGAGAGTTTATAGCCGTGACATGGAGAGCTCAGGGGGGCTGTCACAGTCAGACATCACCCTCGGGTCCTGAGTTCAAATCCAGCCCAGGGCAGATACCCCCAGGTGTAGTTTGACGGCTTTGTTGGAGGGCGGTGGGCAAAGTGTGCACTTGCACACGCAAACACCTGCATGCAGAAGCCAGTTCCCTTGGCTCGCTGGATCTCTCTCCCCCAGCACGGAGCGGTACCTGGGCTGCTGATGGAGGGGCGGGACTGGCCGGCTAACCTGGGGAGCCCCAGCTGCTGCTTTCTTCTGTGGTGACCTGAGCGCGGGAGCTGTGGACACTCCAGCCCCGGCTGCTGCAGCAATGTCGCTGCTCTGGTGCCTCCCGGGGCTGCTGCAGCTGCTTCCTTGCGGGGGCTCCTGCGGCCCCCCCCCCCCATTCCTGTATCCCCATTCCCTTCCCCTCCCCCACTGCCTCCTGCCCCATCCGCTTCCCCCCACAACCCTGTCTGCACCTCTTTCCCCTGCCCTAGCCCACACTCCGTCCCCACCTGCCCCCCCCCCGTCTTTGCCCCCTTTGCTTCACCCCGCGGGCACCCACCGTGGTACAGGAAACCGGCGGGCGCTAGGACCCGGGAGGCAGCGTCCAGGCGCGGAGTCAGGGAGCCCCAGCCAGACAAGCGGCTCTGTCCCGGCCCCCCCGATCTGCTCCGCCAGCTGCGGGACCTGCGGGGGGGGGGGTGCAGCGTGGGAAGGACGGAGCCGCCCCTCCCCCCCGCAGGCCGAGCAGAGCAGACCAGCAGGGCAGCGCGGTGTTCTCAGAAGGGGGGGGGGAGGGGAGGGGCCACGTGCCCCCCCCTGTGCTGCCCCGCACACCTCACCCCCGTCGGGGGCGCTGCTCTCTAGCGCAGTCTGGTCCCGTCTGACTGCCCCGGCGGCAGTCGGGCATTAGGCGCAGTTCGCTCCTCTCCCTGCCCCGTGTCTGCGCTGGGCGGGTTCTGGCTCTCACTCCTGTCCCCGGCACGGACTGACCCGGACTGACCCGGCTCCGGATGCTCCGCAGAGCTGCACGTCTGGGGTCCGTGTCCGTGCCCCGGGCGGGGTATCCTGCGGCGACCGCGCTGCGGCTCCTGGATGGGCTTTGCACCGTGCGCCCGGGGACAGGGTGAAGAACCGGGACACTTTTTTTCGGGGGCGGGGGCGTATAGTTGAGTAGATGAGACAAAGCCCCTAATATCGGGACAATCCCAGTAATATCGGGACATCCGGTCACCTAGACGGGGTATAAGGTTGCCCAGGTTGGATTTCAATAATAAGAGACGGTTTTCTTAGCACCCCCGCCCGGTATTATTATTATCATTGTTAGAACATAGGGCTGGAGGGCCCACAAGGGTCACCTTGTCTAACCCCTGCCAAGATGCAGGATTTGTTGAGTCTAAACTCTCCAACAGATGTGACTATCCAGCCTCCTCTCGAAACCCTCCAGCAAAGGAGCTCCCATGACCTCCCTCGGCCGTCTGCTCCACTCTCCTGCTGTTCTTACAGGTAGCAAGTTTTTCCTGCGAGTCAATCTAAATCTGCTGTGCTGTACTTTGAACCCATGGCCTCCTGTCCTGCCTCTTTGGCAAGAGAGAACAACTTTTTCCATCTTTTTCAGCAGCCTTTCAAGTATCAGAAGACCATTAACGTGTCCCTCCCTTCATTTCCTCTTTTCCAAACTGAACACTCCCAGTTCCTTCAGCCTTTGCTCACATGGCTGCATTCCTCCCCTTGGATCGTATTTGTCACTCGCCTCTGGATCCTTTCCAGTTTCTCTACATCCTTTCTAAACATTTGGTGACCAAAATTGGATGCAGTATTGCAGATGAGACCTAACCCGCGCCGAGCAGAGCGGTGCTATCACCTCCCGTTACTTGTATGCTATACCTCTGTCAATGCAATATTAATTCCATTTGGTTTTTTTTGCAACAGCATTGCATTCTTATTATTATCATAATTATTATTATTAAGAATTATAATACTGAGCAGTTCTCACCTACATTCGCCAGGGTATTTCCTGCTGAAAAAAGCACTTGGCAGCTCCCAATCTTGTAGTACACAGATGGAAATAGATGGGACGTCCCTTGTAGTAAGGGACCGTTGGCAGTCCTAGCTGGGGATGCAATTTTCAGCACACCTGCTGGTGGGAGTGAAACCAGCTCCACGGCTGCAAGTTTGTAAATTGTTCTGTGAACTGTTTTATCTTTTCAAAAGGCTACATTTACACTAACTGAAATCTGCCTTTTCCTTTTCTTGTCTTGGGAACAGGGAATCTCTTGTAGGTGCCATGGCTATGGAGTCAATCTCAGCTCTCATGAAGGGTATGGAGTCAATGTCAGCGCTCATGGAGGATATGGAGTCCATCTCAGCCCTCATGAAGGCTCTCAATCTAGGGTTGGACCCAAAGGAATTGTTCAATGTCTCCATAAAGACATTTGAGGAGTTCATGGATCTGTTCAAAGACAAAGGTCAGGCTGAAGTGGCTTCTATAGCACTGGAAAAGCTGGAGTTGTTCAAATCCACCAAGCTCAACATCGCAGTCACGGGGGAGACGGGTGCCGGGAAATCGTCCTTCATCAACGCCATCCAGGGACTGACCGCTGAGGATGACGGGGCTGCCCGAACGGGGGTGACGGAAACGACGACAAAGCCGACTGTTTATCCCCATCCTAACCACCCCAACGTGATGCTGTGGGATCTGCCCGGCATTGGTGCCCCACGTTTTCACCCCAAAACGTACCTGCAGCAGGTGAACTTCAAACGCTATGACTTCTTCGTGATCATCGCTTCGGAGCGCTTCAAATACACCCATGCTGCTCTGGCCCGGGAGGTCGAGAGGATGGGGAAGAAATTCTATTTTGTGCGCTCCAAGGTGGATGAAGACTTGCGCAATGAACAAAGGGATCACCCTAAAACATTCAGTGAGGAGCGTGTCCTGCAGAGACTCAGGATGGACTGCAGGGAACACCTGCAAAAGGCAGGGATGAGCAACCCAGAGGTTTTCCTTCTCTCCAACTGTGATTTCACGAAGTACGATGCTCCTGGCCTGGTCGAGGCTTTGCAGAATGATCTCCCAAGTCTGCAGAGACTTGCGTTTCTGCTCAGTCTGCCAAACCTGTCTGCAGAAATCATACAGGAGAAGAAAGCTGCTCTGCAGAAGCTGATATGGCTAATATCCCTGGTATCAGCTTTAGTCAATGTCATTCCTGTCCCGCAGCTCTCTCTTGCTTGTGATATTAGCATCCTGCTAGGATCCATGATTGCCTTCTACAAGCACTTCGGCCTAGATGACGGCTCCTTGGCCAATCTGGCCAGGCAGGCTGGGAAGCCAGTAGAAAAGCTGAAGGCTGTTATCATATCTCCTGAGGCAAATGAAATAACCAGAGATGTTGTAATCAAATGGCTGCTAAAGAATCAGAAAGGTTTACCTAGATTAACTGCAAATCTACCAGTGCTTGGTTCTATTGTAACTGCAGGAATCTCTTTCGTAACCACCTACTTCATGCTGCTGAAGTTTCTGGATGAAGTAGTTGAAGATGCCGAAAGAGTTCGGAAGGTCGCTTTTGAAGAAGACGGGAAAAAGTTTAATCAGATCAGCAGACTTGTTTATGAATGAGAGACCCAGTCCCAGATGGAGATTGGGGCATGACAAACGTGCCCAAATTATAAAAATCAAGCAAAAAGGAAGTTGCATTTTTATTTTTTAATTTCCTGCAGTGCGTCGGGTTTCTAAACTTTCTGGTGGACTTCTTAGGTTAGCCAAAACAATTTGTCTAATGCAGGAAGACCAAGAAAATTCACCCAGATCCTCAGTGGATGTAAATCAATGTAGCAACCAACCTTGCTGTCAGGTGCTCTCTCTTTAATACCTGGTCTGCATGATCGTCCAGCCATTATCTAAAGCAGACTGCACACCTTTTAAACAATGCCTTTGAATTGAAGAATGGCAGCTGATGGCTGTGTGCTATCCGATTGATGAGGATGCTAGAGCAAGCATTTCCCAGGAATGGTCATGTGAGCATTCAAAAATCACGATTCAGGCCACTCAAAATCATGACATTTCAAAAAAAAAATAAAATTTCTCATTTGCCTCCAGTTTTCGGGGTTTCTTGGGTCTCCTTTTCCTGCTGTTCTCCACAGCCACTAAAAACTAGGGCTAGAAGCTTCATCTTTCCTTTAATGAAAGCTGAGTGTCTCCCATGATGACATGACTCCAGGAAGCTTTAAAGGGAAAGACCAGTAGTTGTGACAGTCACAGGAGTCGGCAACACTCACATATCGGCTGTAACAACGCCGTGTTTTGCATCACGTGATCCGAGGAGCAATTTAATCATATCATGATCTCAACAGCTTGTGTCAGGAGTTCGGCAACCACATATTGTGACAAATTGGAAATAGGAGCTAAATGCTCTATAATCTATAGCTAGTGCCACTGCATTTCTACTATTTCAGGAATTACTGCGCTTGTTGGTTTATCATTGCTGCTCTTGCAGATATAGTAATAAATTCATGTATAACTTGATTAAGCCTCGGTGTAGATCATGACAGCAATGGTCAGAGAGAGAAACTGAGTGGCAGGGAGTCTCGCAGGTTAATCCCACCGATTCCCAGTGGCAGGGAGTCCCACAGGTTCACCCAACTGATTCCCAGTGGCAGGGAGTCCCGCGGGTTAACCTCTCTGATTCCCAGTGGCAGGGAGTGCTGTTGGTTAACACTGCTAATCCCCAGCACCATAACAAAACTCTTTAGCATCACTTTAAACACAAGACTTCAGAGAGGTTGCTGCTCACGGGCTCCAAGTTATGCAAGCCTGTAACCCTTCTACCAGTCCGAGTCGGCAGCAACAAGGCGTGGGTTCAATATCTAGGGCAGTGGTTCCCAGCCTGTGGCCCGAGGTCCAAAAGTGTCCTACTGGGGCTTTCAAAGTGGCCCATGGCTCCCCTCCTGCTGGCTATAGCAGGTAGCAGGGCAAAGGGCTCTGCCTGGGTCCATAGGCACTAGGTCCCTGCTGGAGCCAAGGGAGGGGAGCACTGATCTCCCATCCCCCTGGTTGCATAAGGGAGCAACAGCCTTGGGACCCACGTGGAGTGCACGGGGCTACATCATGCATGCGGTTTCCCTGCTGCAGCCAGGGACACTCCTGTCTGGCTGCCTTGGGGGGCGGCGTGGGGGGCACTGGTGGAGAGTGGTGGCCCTTCAGGGTTGTAAAAATATCTGCGGCCCTCGAGCCAAAAATATTGGGAACCCCTGATCTAGGGGTTCCTTTCAACCACACAGCACAAAACCGGCTCGAGCCCCCACCCAGTCACTTGGGAAATCACACCCCACCCCTGGGCACCCCATAGGGCAATACTTCCCTCCCGCTAGCTCAGAGTCTGAGTGTAGAAAGAAAAACCTTTTAATAAACGGGAGTAACTCAGCACTGGTTTGGGAAAACAGCGCAAGCAGGATTCATAAGCACAAAACCCCCTGAACAAAACCCCCCACCCACCCCGAGTACATTGGGCAGCGTCCTTTGCCTCCCCCTTCTCACTTCCCTCCCCCCACTCACAGCTGTTGTCTCTGGGCAGTGATGACCTCGAACCCAGAGCTGCCTCTGAGTGTGTTTACTCACCTGTCACGGGGGCTGGGGGGGGAAGGGGGCACTGTACTTGTCCTGCAGATCATCCCTGCTGCTGCCTCCCCAGCTACCCTGCGCTCTGCGGCCTCTCAAGGTCTCCTCCAGCTCTCAGTGATTGCAGCGCTTGCCCGCACTGAACAAAACAAGAGACTCCAAAATGCATGTGGACGAGCTCTGCAAACACTGGGAGAAGAGGGGCAAACCCGGCCTGGGGCCTCTGCACAGAGCCTCACTTCCAGACACAAACACGTCTCCCCAGACTCTGCCACGTGCCCGGTTCTGTTCAGACCAGAGCGACTCGTTCACCAGCCCAGGCTAGGCACGTTCTGCTGCCATTATTTGTCATACAATCGGGGAAACACCCCGTTCCCCTGCAATGAACGCTGCCGTGATTTGTGACCCAGCACCGGCCAAAGGGACCATCTGGGCAAAGCAGCGCGGCCATGCTGAGCACGTAGGTGTGCTCCTGCAAGTACAGTGCTCTCCCCCCCCCCCCCCCCCAACCCCCACCTGGCTCAGCAAGGGAGGGTCATTTCAGACCCGCTTACAGCCTTAAATGCTTTGCTGAATCAATGCTTCAAAGCGGGGGAGGAAAAGTCAGCCGGGGCGGGGGGGATAGGGGGCGCGTCCTGTGACTGGCTTTGAGAGTCGTGAGGAAATGGAACGCGAGAGCAGCCTCACCACTTTCAAGCAAGTCAAAGGCTTGTTTCCGTGTGGAAGAAAGGTGCGTGTTTGTTTGCTTTAACATCGGAGCGCTTAGAGGTGAGCTCCAAGGGCCAATGTGTGTCAGAGCTGCAGCCTGCCTTGTCTGCTAGGAGTCACACCCATAAACTCACACAGGTTCTCACCACACCTGTGCTCCTCATGGAGACACAGCCCAGCCTTGTCCTAAAGCTCCAAAGTGTGTGTGTGGCCCGGTGTGATGATCTGTTCTGTGTGTATGTGTGTGTGTCTGTCTGCTCCCCCTGCTGGGTATGATGAGCCCTGTTGTGTGTGTGTGTGTGTGTGTGTTATAACTACACACTGTCACCCTCTGACTGCCTGGCGACGTTCAGGCTGTGTCCCCCTGGCAATGCGCTATGGGGGGTATCTAGGCCCTGGTCTGTCCCACCCCATCACCCACCCAGCCAGCCCTGGGAGAGCGGCCATGCCTTGCTTCGTCAGCCAGCTGCTACTTTCACTTTCGTGCCAGCTGTTCCAGGAAAGAGGGGCGTGGGCGAGAGGCAGCGAGGGAGAAGAGGGAAGGCGAGGAAAGAGAGAGACACAGGCAAAGAGGAGTGGAGGGAAGAGAGAGATCTGGGAGCGCACAGAAGGAGAGAGCAGCTGAGACGTTCGGGAGGGAAGCGGGTGCTCTGTGTGTGCACATATTGCTTCCCCTTCCCGCAGACGATCCACCCCCACCCAGCACAGCCCAGCCGGTGAAGGTAAGAGATTCCCCTGGGCCTCCTTCCCTCGGCTCCTTTGCACGTCCCTAGAGCTTTCTCGCAGCTGCAGTTTGGGGCTGCATTTGGGGCAGCTGCGAAGCAGAGAACTTCCTGCAGGAATTGAGGCCGGGGCAGGTCTCTGGCCGGTGTTACGCGGGTGGTCAGATTAGATGAGCCAACGAGCCACTTCTGGCTTCGCAATCGCTGAATCTGCATTTTTCACCTACAAGAGTTTTAACTGCAAACATTGTGCCCAGCTCTGGTTCCTCAGACTCTCTACGGGCGTCTGTCTGCAGTAGCCGGGCCCTGATTCCAGGACGGGAGAGCTTCCTCTGTTCCTGTGTGTGGAGCCGGGATGGGTTTGAGAGCCGTGTGCTCTTCGTATTCCTTCCAGGCCTTCGGTGTGAGAGAGAGCAGCTGCAGGGCTCCCCGTCGTTCCCGGGGCCTAGAAGGTGTGTTGAGGGAGGGCTGGGTCTGGGCACTGTGCTGCGAAGTCACAGCTGATATATTGTCCTCGTCAGGGAGCAGTGTGCTGGGACCCCTTGAACGTCTCCCCGCTTATTTCGGGGTCTCCAAGGGAGCTGAGATTTTGTGACAATTCTGACCTGTGATTGCGCACCATGGCCGCTGATGGGTTCAAGCTGCTGTCCGTCAGGGGAACCTGGCAGAAGCAATTTCTGAAGTGCGGGAGAAAATGCTGGAGTCATTTAACAACCACACCCTCAATATCGCCGTCACGGGGGAGTCGGGCTCTGGGAAATCCTCCCTCATCAACGCCATGCTGGGTCTATGTGCGGGGGATGAAGGTGCTGCTGAAACTGGGATCCTAGATGCCATGATGGAGCCGATGGCTTATCAAGATCCTGTCCTTCTGGGTGTCACGCTCTGGGACCTGCCAGGGGTGGGGGCATCCAATTTCCCTCCAGACACCTACTGTGAGCAGCTGCGTTTGAGCCGATTCGAGTTCTTCATCATCGTCGGCTCCCAGCGCCCGCTCCGCCCACGCCAGCCTGGTCCGTGAGATCCAAAGAATGGGAAGAGGTTCTGCTTTGTGCGCTCCAAAGCCGACATGGACCTGGACGCTTCCAGGAGGCAACGTGCCTCCAGCTACAACGAGGAGAAGATCCTGCAGCAGATCAGGGAGGACTGCAAGAGAGGCCTGGAAGCTGAAGGGGTGGGCCAGCCGCAGGTTTTTGTGGTGTCCAGCTGGGAACCCAACCTCTATGATTTTCCCCTCCTGCAGCAGACTTTGCAGAAGGAACTCCAGAGCCTGAAGAGACACGCTTTCCTGCTCAGCCTGCCGGGTGTCTCCTCACCCGTCATCAGCCAGAAAAAAGCCACCCTGAAGAGGGAGATTTGGAAAGCAGCCCTTTTCTCATATCTCATCGCTGCCGTTCCTGTGCCCGGCGTCGCGTTCTTGTGCACCTTCTTCATCTTCAGGAAACACCTGTTCAGATATTACAGCAGCTTCGGCCTGGATGACGGGTCCCTCTCTGCTCTCGCCCGGCAGGTTGGGAAGCCCATTGTGGAGCTGACGGCCGAGATGAAGTGCTGGCGAACAACCCCAATGACGGCCCTGAAGTTACTGTTGGATTCGGTGGGTGCCGCCGTGATGATAACAGAATATTCTTGGAAGCGCTTCCCCGTATTTGGTGCCGTGATCTCAGGAGGAGTTGCCATGGTTACCACGTACTGTCTGCTGCGGAAGTGTTTGGCCACCATAGCTGACGATACCCAGCGGGTTCTGAGCAAAGCTCTGGAGGCAGAAGGGAAAAAAACCGTCTAGTGTTTGGTGTCGTGTTGGATGAGCCTGCTGCTGTCTGAGCCAGCAGACAGGGCCTTGGAGTTCAGCAGGAAAGGTTCATGCTTTTCCATCCACGAGTCCCACGTTCCGTCCCCATAAACCAACCACCCACGCGTGTCATTGCCACCAGTCACAGCACCCACAACGAAGGAGACAGACTCGGGGACAGCTCAACGCTCCTGAGGTTTCACCCACAATGGACGAGGCACCTCCCTTCTTGACATTCATAGAACAAAAATAAAATTATACTGAATCCGGTTCTATCTATCTAGTTCCCTTTGTGCTTCTCTTTCACTTCGGCATCTGAGCATCTTACAGACATTAATTGACCAGATTCCCTCACTGGGGTAAATCAGCTGACTCG
>NW_027130355.1:0-1458 GCF_026122565.2 Emydura macquarii macquarii
TCGGCAGAGACTTTACAAGCTGAGGAGGCTCTTCCGCACAGCACGGCTTTCCTAGGCAGCCTGGTGCACTCACCCTGCAGCAGTGACGTTGCTGCATGTGTGGACACAACACGGGGTGACACTGGGTCTCAGACGCCGATGACCTAATGCAGTGCTCCCCACGCTGTGGGGCATGTCTCCAGGGGGACATGGAGGAACATCAGGGGGACACAGCGGGGCCCGGGCCAGCCCCCACAAAGGGGTGGCAAGGGTGCATAACCCAGCCCCGCTCCGCCCCCAGCTCTGCTCCAGCCCTGCTCCCGGCCATGGCTAAGCTGCTGGACCCCCTTCTCGGCTGCTGGGCTCCTCTTGTCTGCTGGCCCCGGCTCCCAGCCCCGGTGCCTGGCCTGGCTGCGAATCCACTCCCAGCCAGGGTTGGACGGGGACGCACACGTTCTATTACTGGTAAGTGGGGGCGTGAGAGGAAAGGTTTGGGGTCCACTGATCTGATGGGTCTCCAGCAATCTCCCTCTTCCAGTCGGCTGTGGGGCGAGGTCCCTCTCTCTTCCCCATCCTTATTTACTGCAAAATGGGCTGAGACCAACTCATCGCTCCTGCTGTAACCCACCAAACAGCTGTCACGTGGTGGATACTTTTGGAGGCTGAGGGACCCGGCCAGGACAGGCCAGAACCCCTCTCCACTCTCCGACAGCCAGGCTGGAAGCAATGGTGCGTATTCATTGTGGGCTGGGGGCTACGTTCACGGCTGCATAACTTCTAACATGTGACAAGTGTCTTAGGTCAAGTCCTGACCTGAGAGTAGTTTGTACCTGTCCGCAGGGGAACCTCTGAAGGTTTGTGTGTGCCTTCACAGTTTGTAGGATGATACAAAAGGAATGAGGGGGGCTGCTCAGGGTGGGGTAGCCAGGTGCCCAGCTTTCCTCAAAA
The DNA here is from genome assembly GCF_026122565.2 of Emydura macquarii macquarii. NCBI lineage: Eukaryota > Metazoa > Chordata > Testudines > Chelidae > Emydura > Emydura macquarii. The sequence continues at coordinate 928 of NW_027130355.1, forward strand.
AGGAGACCTGGCTGTGTCCGGTCAGATTGATAGCCGGACACCCAAAGTCCAGTTACTGCGGGTGGGGGAGGCGCCAGGTCATCACCCCTGCCAGCCCCAACTCACCCGGGTTACCCCTGACCTGCGTTGGGCAGGTGCAGCTCCCAGCCCCGGCCCCACAGGTGAGTCTCTCCCGATCCCAGCAGACGTGGGGAAAGAGGGGAAGAGCATCGAGTGACAAAGGGGAGAGGGGAAGAGATGCGAAAAGGGCAGGGCCTCAGGGGAGAAGGAGGTGGGGCCGGGGTAGAGGCAGGGCCTCGGCGGGTAGGAGGCGGGTGGGGTAGGTTCCAGCACTCCTGCTGGAGTGTCCAGTTTCTACATATAATATTACAAAGCTGCACCCCTGGCTCAGGGGTTTCTTTAACACCACACTGGCTGCAGCCATTGCAGGACAGGGTCAGGTCTGCTAGTCTGAGCTGAGGAGAGGAGGCATCCGCAGCTGATGGAAGGAATGTCCGGCCAAGCCAACGCAGGCTGATGTACTTTACACAC
>NW_027130356.1:0-14566 GCF_026122565.2 Emydura macquarii macquarii
TAAAATGCCATGCAGCTTTGCATCTCCAGCCAAATGAGACAAATTTTAGTGTTGTTTGGAGAAGAAAAAATATGCAATTATTGAGAAAGGAAGAAAGAAAGAAAGAAAGAAAGAAAGAAAGAAAGAAAAAGAAAGAAAGAAAGAAAGAAAGAAAGAAGTTGGGTCATTAATCCCAATAAAAGTTGAAGATCATACATAGAAAATCTCTGCAACACTGAATTCATTCAAAGTTCTATCCCTAGTGGGAATGAATTGGTATGACTATTCAAAGTTACATCCTTGTATTTAAGCCCAAAGCTAAGAATGTGAATAGGGACTTTTCTCTCATCTTTGGTTCAAGTTCACAGGCAAAGAATATGGCTTTGAAACTGTGACAGTCCAGACCCTCAGTGGATGTAAATTGGCCATAGCTCAATTGCAATCAAACGGCCGGATCATCAGTTGGCAGAAATAGCTACTCTGAAATCAATGAAACTGTATCGATTTACAGCTGCTTGGGACAGGACACTTCGCTTTTAGTGTTTGTTTCTGGGTATCTCTTGGTGACAAACTTCAAGCAGCCAGGGCTGTCTGAGATGTGGTTCCTCTGGTGGCTGCATCCCAAGAGCTCCTAATGCAACACAGGAATAAAAAAAAAAAACCTTCCCTGCTCCTCCCAGAGGTGATTATGTGGAGCTCCTCCCAGAGGTGATTATGTGGAACAGTCTATTCCAGGCCAGCTGAGCTTCTGGTGCCACTAGGCTCTGAGGTCACATGTCTGTGCTATAAATAGATATTTGATTTGGCAAATACCTTGAGGCACTCTTTGGGCCTCAGACCTGAGTTGTTTTTAGCCAAGTTTCCTTCCAGGGATGCTGCCATTCTGTGAGATCCAGGACTGGTGCCATCCCCCCTCTGTGGGGTGAGGGTCAGCTAGGGTAGGGTGGAAGGGTTGTTTGTTCACAGGTGAGATCACTGCTGAGATACGAGACCTGGAGACCAGAGTCAGCTACTTATCCCCAGAGCAGGGACATCCAGGGTTGTGGCTGTGTCTGAAGCCTGAACAAGCTCTAGATCCATTTAGTCCATCAGGTCTCAGTCAAGGATGCTCAAGGAGGGAAGCAGTGAGTGCCCATCTGTGGACTGGATCCCTGTCTGTTGGAATGGCAGAGAGACCCAGCAACTCAGAAAATCTAGTGACAGGGCATGGAGACAGCTGCTGGATAATGCTGTGATGGATACATGAGAGAGAGAAATGTGCATGTAGATAGATAAATAGATAGTGGCCAATAATTTCTAGCGCTCACACATCACAAGCTGAAAAAAATTCTCCAAAGACCAACACAGTAAGTTTGCTATTTCACCTAACTCGGTTAGAGAGTTAATGTACAGGACAAATATAGGAACACAAATCTGAGTGGCAATTTGAACTCTTTAAGATTTTGGCTATCAATTCAATCCAAGAAGTTGAGCCAATCAGATTTTTTTTTTTAAGAATAAAAGTTTGTCTTTTCATAGAAGTCCCATGAATTTTGGGGTTTTGGCAACAGAGAACCAAACATTTTCTGCTGAAAACTGAAAAAATTCCAAACAAAATCCTGTTCCCCCCTGAAAAAAAAAGAATTTTTTGGATAGAGATATGAGACTTTACATGAAAATGTATTTAACTGAAAACCCAGTTCTTTTAATCCAGTTTAAGCAGAAGATTTTTGACTGGCCTGAATGGGAAATTCACTTTCAGCCAGTGTGGGAAATGCTAATATGGTCCAATGATACCATCATTTCAAAACGCTATTATTCTATTATGTGCATTTTTATTTCTGTTTCAAAGACATAGTTCTGCAGGCTGGCAGAACTGAGTAAACAGAAGAGCCGATAGCCCATGGAATATGGCTCGTACCTAACAGACATACTAGCACCTTGAAATTCAGTGTCAGAGTGGAATCCGGACATCACTAGCTGGGGGTAGCACAATACAAACCCACCTGATCTCTGTGGGTACATAATCAGATGCTCAGGCTATCTCTGGCCACATGGGTATGGTTCGGGCTGTAACTTGAACAGAACCAGCTCCTGTCTGTCTACTGGAGCTGGGAAGATGCACCCAGCTTCAGGGTAGCTGGGGCCCACACTAGATCAATAGGACTAAATACAGACCTCCTGGGACCTCTCGCCATATCCAGTGTGCAACACTGCTGCCAGTTGAGCACAGATGCTATACATAGCGGAGCATACGTGTGATAAGACATATCCCCCCCCCCCCCCCCGAGCCCATAATCAAGTAGACAAGGCAAAGAAAGGAAACAGAAGTGGCTGGCCCAAGGTTACGCAGCAGAACCAAGAAGGGAACTTAGGTCTCCTGCCTGCCACTGACCACATGGCACAAGCATAAAGCCACAGAAGAAAACAGCACATCCCAGAGGTAACTGAAGGATGCCGGTAACTCATCATCACCCAGAGATGAGACCATAGCTGGGATTGGTGCCATCCATCAACTTGTGAGCAGTTAGCAGGTCTTCTGTACACAGAGCTTGGGAGGCATCGTTACAGACAAGCCGGTTTGAGGGACCATCAGAGCTGAGGGACCAACTTTGCTAGATCTGTGGGCTTGGGCGGTAATTTGTCCCAGTCTTTAATGCATTTCGTCAAATGACATTGCCAGCCAGATCCTGAGAGGGTGTGAACTGAAAACTCATCTCTCTCACCAACAGAGGTGGGTCCAATGACAGATTTTCCTTCACCCACCTTGTCTCTCTAGTGGTCCGATTGTCAGCAGTGAAGAGAACTCCCCAATCCAAGACAGAGGAAGTGATGAGTGCTGTGTTCCTTTGTACTCACATCATGAGATATTACACAGAGGGGAATCAGGGTAATTCCCTCTGACAGTCTAATCCTGATCCATGACTCTTTCCTTCTCTCCGCAGGCAGGACAAAATGTGCTGAGGAAGAAAATGTCCAACCTGACGACTGTCACCGAGTTCCTTCTCCTGGGATTTTCTGACATTCGGGAGCTGCAGATTTTGAACTTTGTGGTGTTTCTAGTGATTTACCTGGCAGGCCTGATGGGGAACCTTCTCATCGTCACAGCAGTAGCCCTTGATCAACACCTTCACACCCCAATGTACTTCTTCCTGATGAATCTGTCCATCATAGACCTCGGCTCCATCTCTGTTACTGTCCCCAAATCCATGGTCAACTCCCTCATGAACACCAGATTGATTTCTTATTCTGGATGTGTCGCCCAAGTCTTTCTGTTCATGTTCCTGGGTTCAGCTGATCTCGCCATACTTACTGTCATGGCGTATGACCGATACGTCGCCATCTGCCAACCACTGCACTATGAGAGGGTGATGAACAGGAGAGCTTGTGTCCAAATGGCAGCTGGTGCCTGGATCAGTGGTATACTCTACTCTGTCCTGCACACCGGGAGCACATTTGCAATATCTTTCTGTGGAGGCAACACGGTGGATCAGTTCTTCTGTGACATTCCCCAGCTTCTCAAACTGGCCTGCTCTGACTCTTACCTCAGTGAAACCGGGGTTATTGCCCTTAGTGCGTGCTTAGTCTTCAGCTGCTTTGTTTTGATAATCGTGTCGTATGTTCAGATCTTCACCACAGTGCTGAGAATCCCCTCTGAGCAGGGCCGGCACAAAGCCTTCTCCACCTGCCTCCCTCACCTCACTGTGGTCTCCTTGTATATTTTCACTGCCACCTTTGCCTACCTGAAACCCACCTCCAACTCTACATCAGGGCTGGATCTCGTGCTGGATGTTTTCTATTCCATGGTGCCTCCAGTGCTGAATCCAGTCATCTACAGCATGAGGCACAAGGAGATCAAAGCTGCCCTGGGGAAACTGATTGTGTGGAGGTTCTTCACCAAGAACAAAAGGTCCATCTTTCTCTGATGACCATGGTTTTATTCTGCATTTATTTACAGATATAATCAACTGATGACATTTTTGTCTCCATGAGAACATGCTGTGCAATTTTTAGTGCAAAATGCTGTATTTACAGTAGTAAATTCTAACTCTCCAACTCTATCTATCTAAAGGATTGTATACTGCCAACCAGCACTATTCTCTCTGACTACCTTCTACATAGAATCAGTAGCCATACCAAAGTCCTTAGTGTATCTCATGGAGTCTCTGGCTCTTCTTATCTTTCAGGGTAAAAAACCCCAATGGATTGCAGTATCAGTGCAGTAGCTCTTTGTTTTTTGCTTCTGGCTTTGTTTTTGATAATGCTGTCTAACTGAACACTCACCATCTCCCCAGCTGAGGGAAGTAGAGGAGGGAGAAACCAGGGAGCGGAAGGGGAGCAGAAGCTCTACCTGCCTGGCTGCAGAGGCTCCTGAGACAGCTAGCCAAGCTGTATGGGTGTTCAGTAGGTGGTGGGACTGAACACTGGAAATAAACTGTACTGGCTTGCTGAACAAGAGGGTCTCGGAGTCATTCATGACAGAGAGGGTGGCCGAAGCAGAGAGGCAGCAACAAAGAACCCTTACGGGAATCAAGAGCCTTATATAGATATTTTAAAATTATTTTAACCTAAATAAATAAATCAATGCTATGTCATTCTTCCTGTGGTGGAAACGTGTTCTTTGTTTGCTGGTTTTTAAGAGGAATGTGTGCAGTGTTTCTTAAAGACGATCAGACTGGATAATGAGGATGGACTGAGATCCCATTGAAGTAACTGGGATTTAGCCAAGCTCTTCAAGGGGACGAAGATTTGGCCAAATGCACACAAAGATCCAAGAGCTGCAAACAGTAGGTTGGGGAAAGCAAGTGCAACTGAGATGAACAGGGGAGATCTCAGCTAAACCTGTGCTAATACAAAGTAGCTCCATCAACATTGCTGGTTTAATACTGACCGGTTCTGGCCCAAAGACACTAGCCTAAATTCAATAGTGAAATAAACACTGGTGTTTGCAGTGTTGTTGCAACCATGTTGGTCTCAGGTATTAGAGAGGCAAGATGGATGAGGTGTTATCTTTTATTGGAACAACTCCTTCTGGTGAGAGAGACCAGCTATCAGACTTATACAGAGCTTTCCTTCAGGTCAGAAGAAGAGTCCAGTGTAAGCTCGATAGCTGATCTTTCTCACCAACAAAGTGGATCCAATAAAGATGTCACCTCACCCACCTTGTGTCTCTAACAAATGCTAAAGTATTTGTATGGCGTCATGTTGCTATATTATTGGTGTAAGTGAAAAATGCCATTGACTTGCCATTCCATACACCAGGGGTTCCCAAACTGAACCCAGAGGTGGGCCAAAGCACAGTCCTGAGTGGTCCACCATGGGTGGAGTCTGGGCCACCAACCTCATACATCCCCCAACCTCATACATTGGTGGAGTGGGGGCCAGTGATGGCCCCACCCAGGGCCAGAGGAACCCAGCATCCCCAAAGAGTGGCAGAGGGCAAGGTAGAGATGCCGGGAAGTAGGCAGAAGGCAAGGAGAAGGCATCAGCCCTGAGGCGGGGCCTCTCAGAGCAGCTGGATGAGACCAGAGGGTTTACGGCCGTGGCCATTCTGAGCCACTGCATCCTGTGATTGGTGGCTGTCAGGCCCCTTGAAGTATCACCACCCCCAGGGACTGGGGCTCGATGGTGCTGCTCCATTTCTGCCTCGCCAGTGCTGTAATCAGGACTGTTATAGGTAACGTTCAGTCCTGACCCAAGTGATTGACTCTGCCCGGGACTGGAAGGCCCTGAGTCCTTCCCAGCTAAGAGGTGCCCTTTGCATCTGAATGGAGTCTTAATTCCCGGGCATACTGCTCCCAGGGTCTGCACTGATTCCACCCCAGCAAGGGGCCCTGTGTGTGGCAGGCAGGGAAGAGCACAGTCTCCCATCAGATGAGTTATGGACTTTCCCCACTGGTGACAAACTCCATGTAGGATATTTCTGCTTTGTGTTTGGCTGCCTGCTTTGAGATCACACGAGCTGCCCCTCAGAGCTAGAGACCCGGAGCAGCCCAGAACATGTGGGATGTGCCGGCCTCAGGTCCGAGAGCATGACATTATCTGGCGGCCATTCCTGGAAATGACCCCCAGCCACTTCTCTCACCAGACACTACAATGCTGTTTAACAGCAGAGGGAAATGCCAGTGCTTCTTTCCATGGGAAAGTCCAAGATTTCATAATCTGGTTTTGTACCAAAAAAACAAATTAAAAAAAAACAAAACAACCAAGAACAAAAAGAACAAAAAGAAAAAAAAAATCAAAATATCAGATGTGTTTGCAAAATGAGAAGTTTAAAAACAATTAATTGTAAAGTGTCCAGGAAAAAGCCAACATTTGGGAGCGAAACATTCACTCAATATTGATCTACTTTCTGACATTTCAAAATACCACTAGTTTTGGCACTTTTCACATGTTGAAAATCAGATTACATTGAAAGAACAGAAAAAGGCCCATTCTGTGTCTGATTGTTCTGAGGAGGGGGGTGTGTGTGTATGTGTGTGTGTGTGTGATTGTTATGAGCAGAGTTGTGTGTGTGTGTGTGTGCGTGCGTTAAAAAGACTAGACAAGAACCAAGGAGAGACCAAGAGCCGAAGGAAGAAAACGAACCTGAGGTCTGTAAACTAGATGTGACCCTGGGTGAAGCCTACAGAGGGGTTCTGGGCTCACGATTCTGAATGAAGCAAGCTTGGGTCTGTAAACTAAGAACACTTCCTTTTGTCTTTGGTTCCTCCTGTGTTCAGAGAAGCAGGAATTTGTACATTAATTGTAAATAAACCAGATTGCATCAAAGAAAGTAGCAGACATTATGGTCATTTTCTGCTCCTGGTTGGAGCAAGTTACAAGACCCCAAACTCCGGCTAGCCACTTGGGTCAAAAAGGGCAACATAGCCAAGCTCAAGTTATTGAGATCAGCACAGGGGTAAATAGGCAAAATCGAATGGCCTGTAATATCCAGGAGGGCAGACTCTCTATGACCAGTTGATCCCTTTTGCCCTTAAGCTCTATGACTCTATTTAGCTGCTCTACATACAATATGTCTGGTTCTAACAGAATTTAGCACATTGATTCCCCTTCCCTCCCAAAAAAAAGTTTGGACCAATGCAAAAGGGAAACAACCATGGTGTCATAATTACACATGAGAAGTGAAAGAAGAGTACAGGAGGAAAAAGGCATACCACTCTATATTAATTACATACTTATTGTTATTGTTATTAATACAACTCTGTATTGACTGTGGAAATTAATACCATCAAAGAACACATGGGAAAGATGAATATCCCATTGGTTCCTTATTTGTGACTGAATGATTTGTAATCCAGTGTAGAAAGCCCAAGTTTTAGAACAATGTTAACATTAATGGACCCACTAATAAGTGGAAAGGACACCTCAAAGAGCTTGATTCCCATTGGTTGGTTAAGTCTATGCTGACCGTACACTCAACAGCATTTCTGTCTATTTGTTGGTCAGTCTGTCTATACTGTGATAACTTTTCAATAGCACACCTCATTGGTTCCAAAATTTCAGGGAATGTATTAGGCACCAATGGCCAGAACCCTCTTGATTTTGGGGAAAATCAGAAACCAAAAGAGGAAAAATGTGGGACACTTGGAGCTCCTTCAATCTGATTAGCACAGACTTGGTTACGATCACCTCTGCAGTTGTCAATAGGTCGTACAACTGGTTTATGTCACCATTAAAGCCCTCTATCATAACAATACTCGATCTCATCTCAGCCAATTCTTACAACACAATTTAACATCTTGACACTCTGCGTTACACTTAGAGAAAAAAAACAGATACCTTGGGGAAGGACTAGGAGGAAATGTGGGGGAAGGTGTAAATGGGGGATGTACACTGGGGAGAAAATGAAGACCCTGGTATGGGGAGAGGAGGGAATGAAGGCATACACAGAACCAGTACTATGGGAGAAGGATGGAGACCCTGGTATTGGAGGTGGCCAGGATGAGGGGCACATGGAACCCCTAGTGGAGGGAAGATGGGGAGCAGCTCGGGGTGTCCATAAAATAAAAGGCAATGGGAGGGTGGCAGACAGGGAGCTTGTGGCGGGGGGAAGAGGGCTTCAAGCACGCCAGCTGCGTGCCAGGAGCTCAACTGACGGAAGCTATGAAAGATGAGATCCTCATGTACAATGAATTTATTCTGACATCACTAGAAGCCAAGAGTACATTTATGGAAAAATGGAGAAAGAATGTAAAAAGAGATATCACTTAGAAGAATGGCAACAAATCTGAAGGCAGGCTAAAAACACATCCATTTGTGTAACTATTCACAGAATTTATTACCATATACTTCATCTATGTTAATTCACTCCACTTAAACGCAGGAAAATATATAAGAAATGGAGTCATAAACACAAGAGAAAATGTGGAGGAATAGCAGCCCGTCTGTATATAGGCTGGCAATGCCATAAGATAATCAGACAAAATAACACAACATTTTAGAAGAAAATAAATAGATTTTTCAAGGTTATTAAAGTTTGACCACCTATAGATCTCATAGCTATAGTACAAAGTTGGTTACAGACTCACAAAAGGGCCGATTCACAATTATTGCTAGTAGCAAGATTTCTGAGAGCTCATGTCTGGAGAAGGACAGAACCATCAACATTAGTAGCATGGAGACATAAAGTACGGGCAATCCTTCCAGTGGAGAAAATAGCAGAGAACCCCAGATCAGGGTTAAGTAGGATGCATAAGGAATTAATACCTTATTTGGAAGCTGAATATAACGAATACAAACTTCATGTGAGGAGATTGACCAATACATTTTTCCCTAATATCACAAATAGGAATTATGAATGAAAAATATTTAATGTAATGGGAAGATCATGTGGGATAATTATTACAAAATGGAAAATAAAAGAGCATTCATAATAAATTCTATCTTTATAGTTTCTTCCTTGAGAAGAGGATTCTGCTCATCAATCTCCTGATGGCGTTCTTCATCTCAGCGTTTCTCAGCATGTAGATCATCAAGTTCAGCATTGGGGTGATTGCAGAGAAAAAGACAGAAGCCAACTTGTCCAGGGGGAATTTCCAGAAAGGCTGAGCATAGACAAAGATGAAGGTCATGAATTGTAAACACAAAAAGACTGTGATCTGGGTTTCACAAGTGGACAGAGCTTTGTGCTTCCCTTCTGTGACATGCTTCTTTATCCTGACTAAGATGATGGTATATGAAACAAGCAAGATGCTGAAGAGAATTATGACGAGCATCCCGCTGTTGGAGACCATCAGCAACTCGACCAAGTAGCTGTCAGTGCAGGCCACTTTGATGACTTGTGGGACATCACAGAAAAAATTGTCCAGGATGTTTGGACCACAGAATGGCAACTGGAGGATCAGTCCAATCTGAACAATTGAGTGAGCAAATCCCCCAGCCACACCCCTGCCACCAGCCCCCCCAACCTCCCTCCCCACACATGCTGGTTCATGATAGTCAAGTATTGTAATGTTTGATGGATAGCTACATACCGATCAACAGCCAGCAACACAAAAACAGAAATTGCAGCACCCGCGAAGAAATGGAAGAACATTTGGAGGATGCACTCATTAAATGAGATGTTTGTACACTGGGAGAGGAGACCCAACAGTAATTTCGGAACAGTGACTGATGAGTCACTGACATCTACGAAAGCCAAGTTGGCCAGCAGGAAGTACATCTGAGTGTGGAGCCGGTGGTCAGTGATCACAATGCTGATGATGGTGAAATTTCCCAACCAAGTTGTAACATAGACTATGAAGAAGATGGCCAAGAGGCATCACTGCAGCTCAGAACTCTGGGTGCGGCTCAAGAGGACAAATTTTGTCACTGTGGAGGTGAGGTTGTTTTAGGAGAGTAAAGAGTTAAAGCTGGACAAATGGTCAGGCTTAAACTACAGGGAATGGGGTCATGGGCAGACCTTGTTTCTGGTAATTGGTATACATTCTAGTTAGAGTTGTGTTATCTTTCTTCTTTCCCTCCCTTCCTGGCCATCTGCACAGGGAAAGAGGCTAACAAAATAACTATCTCCCCTCATGTGCAAGGCCTTTGGTGGGAAGAGAGCATTATCTTCTTTCCCTCAATTGCATACTGTATATTTTAAAGAATGTTAGTAGGTTTCTAGGCAATGTGCCTGCGCTCTGTGAAGTAATTCTGTAAACAACAAACAGGGGAGGGAATAATTCTATTCATCATGTAGGTATTAATATTCATCTTCCAGTTGTTAAAGTAACCAAATAAGGGTCTATGGGGAGTTGCTGGAAATGTATACATTTACATACTGTTATGGATAAAAGGATTGTAAAGTACACCCCCCCCCCCCCCCCCCCCCCCCCCCCCCGTTGCTCACTCGCGGCATCGAGGTGGAACGAGCAGGAAATAAAGGGTTGTGTCTTTCCAATCCGCCCCAGGGACCTCCTGTTCTTTATCTCTAACAGTTTTACTGTTCCATTTACTAGCCTCAAAACGTGTCTGCAGAGATAACTAATAATTAGTATGAAGAACTTATTACTTATTCCTTGAATTGCTAATATTAAGTCAATATCAACTCCTCTTGTACACACTTTTGTTTGGGAATTTTCTTAGCTTACTAAGCGGAGGGCAACACTGCTTCAGCAGATACTAGGAGGTACACCAGTGGTCATCCTCAGTTTTGGGGTCATTGGGAATGAAGAGGAGTGGCCTACACACCAGTTCAAGCCCTTGGCTAACCCCTGTCTCCATTTATCTTCCTGCAACTCTGATGCGGCACACCTCCTGGGGCCCAGAGTGTCATAGCTGGGAAGAATGTGGGCTGCAGAGTTCCCTTAGGATGGACTTCTCAGAGTCCAGTGGGTCTCAACTGGGTCACAAGGAAATGCAGGTCACAAGGAAGTGACAGGAGGTTATGATGACCAGAATGCCCTTTCTGTCACTGGAAATGAGCCAGAAAGCTCTGGCCTCTTCTCTGGTGGCTCCCACTTCATATTTCCTTTGCTGGGGTGTAGACCCACCTCCTCAGGAAATGGTGGTGGTCCCTGCCTCAGGTGAGTTTGGGTTGCTGGGTCTTAATTCCAGACTTCAACGGTTAGGCTTGAGAGAAAACGCTGCTCTGGTTGTTGCTAGAGGGAGTCTTTTCCTTCCATTGACTGACTTCAGGGAAGCAGGGAATAAGTGAAAAGTCTCAAAAGCATCTGCATCATTAGGCATCCATCAAGAAATGCCTGTCTTCCTTTCAAAGGAGAGGTGCTAAGATACAATATGTGGCATTCACAAAGTGAACAGAATTTGCGCTCCATTTCTTCTTTTCAGTTGGTTGAGTACTGGTGTACCTAGTACCTAGTCAAGTCTGTGCATTTCTCTGATACCTGCTTTCTTCATTGTCATACCCAGGTCCCTATTTCAGCACTTAACGGCTATAGGCCCTTCAGGAAGGCTGTCTTTGTGGTTAAAGCACTGGAGTAACACAGGATTGTTATAACCAATCTAACTTTTACATTTTTCCTACTGTAGGTGCAGGGTAAATTCAAGTAACTTGATTTATCAGGTTGAGTTGTAGCTAGGCTAAAAATCAAGCTAAAGTTTGGATTTACCTAACGTGCCTTAGCACAAACTATATTCAACCCCATTTCGAAATCAGTCCAAAATCCCAGGGTTGGGTTTCTTCACGAGTTGATTTTCAAACGCAATGCTACTCAAAACCCAAAGCTCATATTGCTTTAAGTAGAAATAAATCAAGTATGGATATCAACGTAATGATCATCAGCTGCTGTAAACTAAGGGTATATCTACACTGCCAGTTCTGCAGCAATCGATGCAGCAGGATTGATTGAGCGTGTCATGTAGACCCACTCAATCGATCCCAGGTGGCATCTTCGGTTGACACCGGAAATTCACCACCCCGAAAGGAGTAAGACTGCGTTGATGGGAGGGCATTTACCATCTACACAGAACCGTGAAAACACCGTGGTACGTCAAAGTAAGTAGGTGAATGGGAGATACACAAGCTACATTATGTAGCTTGCGTATCTCCCCTTCACCATCGGCAGCAGTGTAGACCAGGCCTAAGATGGTTGCACTGAAACCAACTGAGCTACGCGTATTTATGTCACTTAATATTTCAGCTATATAAACTGTGTTTGGGATAGTGCTTTTATCTAGACTAAATTGCCAGTTGTGTACCAGTGTCAACCAGTTGCATGAGCTCAAAATAACCAGTAAGTGCATTCCCCACAACTCTTTGATTGATATTATAATTTTATTGAAAATTATGAACTCTAGAAATGGTTACATTACATGGGAAACTTGAATTTTCCCTAATATTCTTGCCAGAGCTGTTTTCACAGCTTATTTTTCAAGTTGTAGATGACGGGGTTCAACATAGGGGTGAAGATGCTGTACTGGATGGAGAAGAGTTCATCTAGAACCAGCATATTGACTGAGCTGGGTTTCATGTACTGGGAAAGAGCTGTCACGTACAATAAACCCACGACAATGAGATGGGAGCTGCAGGTGGAGAATGCTTTACACTTTCTCTCCGTGGAGCATATTCGGAGGATAGAGGAGATGATGTGAATATAAGAGACCAGGGTGAGGAGAAAGGAGCTGAAACCAAATATCACAACAGAAGAAAGAAGAGCTATTTTACTGGTGAAGATTGTAGTGCAAGATAGTTTTAATAGCAGAGGCAGCTCACAGCTGAAATGGTGGATTTCATTGGGCGCACAGAAGTGCAACTTTAACACAGGCACAGTGTTTATCAATGAATACAAGACTCCCATTGTCCAGGAACCACTCAACAATTGTCTGCTCACTCGTTTGCTCATGGTTCCCGCATAATGCAATGGGTGACATATGGCTGCGTATTGGTCATAAGCCATTGCTGAGAATACAAACACTTCAGTACCAGCTGAGAGGAGGATGAAGAACAACTGAGCAATGCAGCCACTGACAGAAATGGTTTTGTGCTTTGCTAAGAAATTCACCAGGATCTTAGGGACAATGGCTGAGGAATAGCAGATATTGACATAGGACAAATGAGTCAGGAAGAAGTACATGGGGGTGTGGAGGTGAGGATCCACCCTTATCACCATCATGATCAACATGTTCCCTACTAGGATGCTTAGGTAAATAACTAAAAACATCAGAAGGAGGAAAATTTGAAGTTGCGGGTCAGAGAATCATAGAATCACAGAGTTGGAAGGGACCTCAGGAGGTCATCTAGTCCAACCCCCTTCTCAAAGCAGGACTAACTTCAGCTATATCATCGCAGCCAGGGCTTTGTCAAGCTTCAGCTTCAGCTTAAAAACCTCTAAAGATGGAGATTCCACCACCTCCCTAGGTAACCCATTCCAGTGCTTCACCACCCTCCTAGTAAAAAACTTTTTCCTAATGTCCAACCTACACCTCCCGCCCTGCAACTTGAGACCGTTGCTCCTTGTTCTGTCATCTGCCACCACCGAGAACAGCCTAGCCCCATCCTCCCTGGAATTCCCTTTCAGGTAGTTAAAGGCCGCTATCAAATCCCCCTCACTCTTCTCTTTTGCAGACTAAACAAGCCCAGTTCCCTCAGCCTCTCCTCATAAGTCTTGTGCTCCAGCCCCCTAATCATTTTTGTTGCCCTCCGCTGGACTCTCTCCAACTTGTCCACATCCTTTTTGTAGTGGAGGGCCCAAAACTGGACACAATATTCTAAATGCGGCCTCACCAATGACAAATAGAGGGGAATAATCACTTCCGCAACCTGCTGGCAATGCCCCTCCTAATGCAGCCCAATATGCTATTAGCCTTCTTGACAACCAGGGCACACTGCTGACTCATATCCAGCTTTTTATCCACTGTTACCCCCAGGTCCTTTTCTGCAGAGCTGCTGCCCAGCTCGTCGGTCCCCAGTCTATAGCTCGTGTGGCTGATGGCCGGCTTTTCTCAGTGGGTCTCGCACCTTCCTGCTTGTAGTGGGCCAGGAAGTTGCCCGTCACCCCGTCTTCCCACAGGGAGGGGGTAGGGACCCGGGCCCACCCGCTCCTCCGGGTCCCAGTCCAGGGGCCCTATAAGAAGCAGCTATGTGCTGCTGGTACTGCTTTCCAGACGGCACACTCTTCCCCTGGGCTAATTTTCCCCCTCCTTCAGTCTTTCTGGCTTCTGGAGCTGGTACCTTCCTCCTCACTGCTCCACCACAGCGCTCTGCTCACCAGCCCGTTCCTCGGCACAGCTCCGTACTCCTATCACCACCGCTCAGCACTCCTCTCACCACAGCACAGCACAGCACAGCACAGCACAGCACAGCACAGCACAGCACAGCACAGCACAGCACAGCACAGCACAGCACAGCACAGCACAGCACAGCACAGCACAGCACAGCACAGCACAGCACTCCTACTTCCTCCAGCTCGTGCACTGTGTGTTTGGGGGCGGAGCCCTTTTATGGAGCACCTGGCTGATCACTAATCAGCCTCAGCTGCTCCTAATTGCCCCCAGTGGTTCTGAGTGAGTCAGCAGGGAACAAAGCCCGGAGCATTCTGGGGCTCACATATCTCCCATCCAGCACTCTTCTACTGCCTTCTACCTTCACCATATCACACTGTGCATGGGATTCTTCCTTCCTAAGTGGAGGATTCTGCACTTTCCTTTGTTGAACATCATTAGA
>NW_027130357.1:0-1436 GCF_026122565.2 Emydura macquarii macquarii
AGTCTCTCTAGTGATTCAGCTCATAGTGAATTTCAGCTCATGGGAAAACCTGCTCACAGAAGCAATGTCCCTGCTTTTAACAAACAAAAGACTCTCAGAGGAATCATTAACTCTACCCTTTAACAGTGGGAGGAGATCCTCAATCCATGCCTGAGGGTAGCCTTTTATCAGGGATAGTGCAATCTCAGTAGGAGACTGCTCACCCCTCTCTTCCCCTTGCAATGCTGAAACATCCATCCCCCACCCTTTCTGGGCTCCGTGTGGGTGAGAGTGAATTTTTATCAGAACAGGCTAAACACAGATCTGATGCCATTTGTTCATACCATCAAAGGACAACATTTCATTACCCCTGCAGTTAACACAAAAGTGACTTGTAACACAATGCCAGACACACTGACCATTTCCCATCATGTTCAACACCTAGTGTGCTTATGCTTATGCTTAATTGTACTCATGCAAATACAGAGCCCATGCAAATAAGGTGCCCCCACTTTCAGCTGCTGAGCAGGGAGAGTGCCACTCCCACACTCAGACCTGGCTTACAAGTGTGACATTGACACGTTTATGCTGATGTGGAACAGCTGGGGGATGTTGCTTGGGTGGAAATGAGCAAACCAACAACTCTGTAACTGTGCATTGCCTGTGACCAGAGATTGCAGGTAAAGGGGCACACCTTGGACACAACCCTCCCCGTCACTTCGCCCTGCAATCGGGGCATGTTTTCTGACCCCTCTCTTTCCACACATCCAGACCACGTCAAAATTCTGCTGCTGCTTTTTCCTCAACTTCTCCAACATGTCGTTGTTTATTTCCATCCCCCGCAGCTAAAGCTTACATTGAGGTCCTGTCTTTGACGACTGCCACGTCCTACCATCTGGCCTTCAACACATGCACCCATCATCCCCCTCCTTCAGCCCATGGCCAGTTCTGCTGACAGTCATCGTGTTCACCCACCCATCTGACCACGTCCTGCCTCTCTTTGCAGCTCTTCACTGGCCCCATATCCGCTGTCAATGATCAGGTGACCAGCATGATGGAAGTTTTCATTTGCTACCTCGTCTCACGTTCTTGGTAGCTGAACAGCAGGACAGCAATGTGTGAGGTGTAGTGAGTTGGTGTGAGATGACAGTGACCCCTTTGCCAGGAGACACTGAGGGGCTCTTAGGCTCACACCGTGGCAGTGTGAGCGGTGGCACAGTTTAGCTGCTCAAGTATGAACCAAGGGTCTGAGCTGGGTTGTACTTGGAAGTGCAGCCTGTGTCCACATACTGGCTACCACAGCTAAATTGTTGTTGTTAGTCGAGTTAGTTTGTGCATGTGCTGCAGTCACACCTCTGGATTGCACTGTAGACATGCCTATGAGTATCATTTGTAAAAGGATCGAAAAACCACCTGGCACTGCTAATGGCACACTATTGAGTTCTCAGTTTGTTTCA
>NW_027130358.1:0-14429 GCF_026122565.2 Emydura macquarii macquarii
GAGGGGTGTGCACTAGATCTCTCTGTGGCCCCCAGCCCCTCCCCGCACCCCTTGACCGGGTGCAGCCTGCTTCTCTGCGGCCTGTGAAAGCATCTCTGTCCATCTCCAGTTTTCTTTCATGCTCGCCGGGCCTCACTCTCTGCGATGGGTGGAGGGAGCGGCTCAGATGGGGGGATGGGGCAGTCAGACCCCTTTCTTTTCACGGGCAGGGTCCCCTCCTCCCCATGGTAAATGCCTGTGGAGCCCCAGACTCACCCCCACCCTTCTCTTTGCTCTGCAGATGTTTCTGCATGTGGCTGAAGTGGTGGGAGAGGCCTACGGATTGGAGCCTATTCAGGTGAGATGGCGTCACCCCTCATCACCCGCCCTGCCCCACGTATCCCCCCAGCACCCCTCCCCTATGCGCATCATTATAGGGACTTTCCGTGCAACTCCGCTGCCAATACATAGTAACGCAGCATTGCCCCGTCTTCACTGTGAGGGTACCTCCGTCATGCTGCTGGCTACGAGCCATGAAAACGGCGACCTGCCTTTCTATGCAGCTCTCGTCCACCAGCTGCCAGCTCACCTGTCTTCTGGACACCCTTTAGGGTCATTTTATGGCACCGTGGGGCATGTGGGTGGAATCTCTTGACACAACGAGCGCTCAGCAAATCCCTCAGTCGTCACCGACCCCAGCATCGGCCCACCAGGTTTGGACCTGCCAAGGCACCTGAGCTGGTTTCGAACAGGTCAGGGCAATTATGCGGCTGGTCGCTTCAGATGGGGTGGCTCTAACAACCTGCGAGCCAGCTGTGGTCATCGTCAGACTACGGTGTACAGCCTTGACGAGGGCCTGCTGACTTACGTCGACGGCAGGCTGTCAGGTCTCCACCTTGGTGACGACGATGCTATCAAATGGCTGGGCACGTTGTGCATATGCTGAAGACCTCTCCCCCTCCCCACAGCCTGCTCCTGCCCCAGGCATCCCCTGCCCCATTCCCCAAGGGTTGAGGCTTTCCCTCCAGACATTGTCCTTCTGTACATCCCAGCTTCCTCCCACACCCCAGTGACCCTCTTTCCCCTCCTGTCTCCCCTGCAGCACCTAGACCTGCTGGTGCGGGATTGGAGCAGCTCCCGGATCCTTGGAGACCAGGGTGGGAAGGAGTATCTGAGAGACATCAGACAGGTGACTCTGGGGCTCATGGGGGTGGGGACTGGGTTACGGGGCCTTTCCCCTTTAGGGGGCTGGTTGCACCACACTGGATAAAAGTTGCCTGACAAATCCCATTATAAGACCCCTTTTTAGTTGCTTTGCCAAACTTTAACTGTTTGGGCTGAAATTTTCCATGCTTGTTCTTTGCCTCAGGCTGAATTCTTTCTGTATTTCTCCATAAGAACATGAGAACTGCCAAACTGAGTCAGACCAATGGTCCACCCAGCCCATTATCCTGTCTGCTGACAGTGGTCAATGCCAGGTGTGACGTTCCCCTCTGCAATCTGGACTGGTGTATTGCTGTGTCACCCCAAACCCTCACTCTTGGAGCCTGTCTCACTCTGCTCCGTTGTGTGAACCCCCCACTCCTGGGCAGTCCAGGCACAGCCCCCAGCAAGCAAGTTGTTCCCCAATAAGTGAGTGAGTGCTTCTAGCCAGCCACTCGGGATTAGAATAACCCTAGCGAAACCTCCCAGTCCCAGAAGCAACCCTAGGAATTGCCATCTTACAATGTACATGCTGCACACTGCACCCTGCAAGGTCAGATGTTTGTCAATTTACCAAAGAAATTGATATGCATCAGCCTTGTCACTTCAAATGGAATTCTTAACACACTTCAAACCACACACACTGCTTTAGATAAAACAAACAAATGTATTAAGTACAGAAAGATTTTAAGTAGATCAGATTTTACAAGATGAAAAAGAAGCCAAACGCATTTTAAACTAGGCTTAACACTTTCAGCAACCTTTCAGTCTTAGATGACTCTCACCACTGGCTGGCTGGTCCGCCTGCAGCCAGGCTCTCCCCAGGTCAGCATTTCAGCTCTTTGGTCGTGTTTGTGGATGGAGGAGGAAGAGAGAGAGATTGCAAAACATCTCTTCTTTTAGCATGTTCCTTCACCACCCTCTGGGGTCAGGTGCCAGACAATGTCCTACGGATTCCTCCATTTGAGTCAGATGAGTATCCTTTATCGGTGCTTAGGCTAGTCCATTGTTCCTGGCAGAACTGGGTTGTTTTACGCATGCCTTCGTGAGGCGTGAGCTACCTCTCTGCTTTTGGAGGGTTTTGCCTGAATCTGCTTCAAGCCATGAGGCACGTATTTGGGAATATTACATAGCAGAGCTTCATAGCCATACATATGATATTGCAAAAAACATACTACTATAACAATAAGGTTCAGTACACCATGAGGATTCCAAAAACATCTTATGTGACATACTTTGCATTAGACAATACACCATTATGTTATACTTGTAAAAGAAATGATCAGCGGGATCTGTTCAGGGGACAAGGCAATAAGCCGCGTTTATTGTAAATACAAAAAAATTCTTAAAAGTCTATTGCATTCACACATTCACATTCACACACCCAAGAGTTGTGGAGGCTGATATAGTATAATTACCAGTCCTTATTATGCGTTGCTCAAGCCAGCCTACTAGCCAGATAGGCTGAGCACGAGGTGGGAGCCGGGCTTCTGTCGGTGCGCAATCTGATGGTCCTTGATGATAATCGCAGAACGAACCCAAAGTTTCCATGTTCTCAACCCATTTTTATAGTCACTGACTCTCATGTAAGTCTATGGGTCTTGCTGTGTCCTGCTGCCTTCAGACTCTGTATGGTAGCCAGGCACCAGTCAGTGGCAAGCGTACCCTCTCCTTTTCTTATTTCACATTTTGTTCCATTCTCAGGATGGATTCTCCCGTGCTTTAGTGTTGTTATCTGCATTCTTCGGCCTTCAGGGTCAGGGTGATAGTTGCAGCTGATGTCTTTATTCCCCTCTTTGTTGTCCGAATGGTTTGTGCTGGCGTCTCTCCTTATCTATTTAAACCCCACACACATTCCTCACTCATACCCAAAGAGCAACTAATACAAGGTTCAGAAAAACAGCAGAATGAAGTAACCTAACAAAATGCAGTTCACTTATACCAAGGAATAAAGAAATTCATTAAACAACAGATAATCATTTCTAATATTACATTAAAAATCACACAGGGCAATTAGCAAATATCAATATAGAATTGGCAAATATTAGTAAAAAAATGGATTCAGATCTGGTTTGCTTACACATCTCTCTGGCTCACAATTACACTAATAGGATGAACAAGAATGATACACAATCACACCACAAGGGTGTACATGCTGGTGCAGTGTGTCACACCAGGTGCTTCAGAGGGGATGAACAGACCAGGCAATCATCGAGTGATCCATCCAGCTGTTTCTGAGAATCAGGCTAAAGAAAAACACCTGGTTGGGCAATATTGAAAGAAAAATTCAGATGTTCCTTTTTTAAAACATCTCTATCACCCCCTTGCTTCGGAGCAGGCACTTGACATTTCTCTGGGGGTGGCCCATGTGTCAGACATATGCCCTGGGCTGTTCCCAAGACAATCCCCCTACATTTGGCCAAGTAACAAGCCAAGCCAAGTAATACTCAAGAGAGACTTGCTAGGTCAGTGTCTCTCAATCTGGGAGGATGTGACCACCAGGGGGGCTGCAGGATGGGTTCAGGGTTCACAAGTGCAGAGCCAGTGTTACTGGGTGGCAAGCAGGAAAATTGCCCAGGGCCCCCTTGCCACAGGGAACGCCGCAAGGCTAAGGTACATGCTTCAGCCCAGAGTGGCTCAGGCCCAAGGATAAGACGGGGGGGAGTCACAATTTTTTCAAGTAGGGTGGTCACAGTTGTGTTTGAAGTTCAAAGGGGTTGAGAACTCTGTGCTAGAGTTTACCTGCTGCAGTCTCCAAAGAGTCTGTCCGGGGCTGCAGAAGCAATGCTGGAGTCTCCCTGTAATTCCTGCCTAGGCTAGGTGCCAGAACTGAGAGCAGGGGCACCTTCACCCCGTGTTTACAATGAGCCCAGGCAGTGTGGAGGAGGAAGTGGCTTCATTGCAGTGTGGAGAGGCGAAAATCCAGGCCAGGGGGAGGGAAAGGAGCAGGCTGGGACAAGGAGTGTGGAGAGGCTGGGAGCTGGAGAAGTGGAGACTGGGACTGGGAGCCACTCCTTTCTTTTCCTGCCATCCCCTGCCTCGTTCACTGCACCCTTCCCAACGTCTGCCACAAACCAGGCAGGGCTCCTCCAGACCCTCTCCTACTGCCCAGCAGCTCTGGCTAACGCTAACACTGTGTATCGTGTGTCAATGTAATGATTTCCTCTGGCTCCGGCAGATGCTGGCGGCGATGTCCCCTTGCAAACACCCCAAGGCCCTGGAAGAGTTGAAGAGAAGCAGCACCCGCTGTTACCTGATGCCCTTCCCTGGCAAAGGGATCATGAATGGCAGCGAGGGAAGGCTGAGAGGTAACGGACCCGACAGAGCGGCTCTGACCTCCTTGCCATGTGCAGGTCAATGCGACTGGGTCGCTGCTCCTGCCCACGCGTGGAAGGTGGAGAGAAAGGGGATCAGACAGGCCCTACATTCCCCACCATCGTCCATCCTCTCTCCCCTTTGCAGACATGGATGAGGATTTCCAGGGGAGTCTGAGGGGCTACGTCACCGCCCTGGTGGGCTTGGTTGGGCAACACGTCCAGACGGACCAGCATGGGGAGCCGCTCACCGGGACACAGCTCGCTGCCAAGATAAAGGTGGGGACAGGACAGGTGTGCTGCGGGGATTGGGATGGGGATGCTCTCACCTGGCAGTCAATGATGACCCTTCTACCTATGCACCATCATCGAATCCTGTAAGATTAGGGTTGTAAGGGAACCTAGGAGGTCCTCTAGTCCCACCCCCTGGTCAAAGCAGGACCAACCCCAACTAAACCATCCAAGCCAGGGCTTTGTCAAATCAGGCTTTAAAAACCTCTAAGGATGGAGATTCCACCACCTCCCTAGGTAACCCATTCCAGTGCTTCACCATCCGCCTAGTGAAAAACATTTTCCTAGTATCCAACCTAGACCTCTCCCCCTGCAACTTGAGACCATTGCTCCTTGTTCTGTCATCTACTACCATTGAGAACAGCGTAACTCCATCCTCCCTGGAAACCCCCTTCAGGTAGTTGAAGGATGCTATCAAATCCCCCCCTCACTCTTCTCTTTTGCAGACTAAACAAGCCTAGTTCCCTCAGCCTCTCCTCATAAGTCTTGTGCTCCAGCCCCCTAATCATTTTTGTAGTCCTCTGCTGGAGTGTCTCCATTTGTTGACTCGTATCCAACTTCTTGTCCACTGTAACCCCCTGGTCCTTTCCTGCAGAACTTGTCTACATCCTTTCTGTAGTGGGGGGCCCAAATCTGGTCAGAATACTAGAAATGTGGCCTCACCAGTGCCGAATAGAGGGGAATAATCACTTCCCTCCATCTTCTGGCAATGCTCCTACTAATGCAGCCCAATATGCTATTAGCCTTCTTGGCAACCAGGGCACACTGCTGACTCATCTCCAGCTTCTTGTCCACTGTGACCCCCAGGTCCTTTCTTGCTGCTTGCCAGTCAGTCCCCAGTCTGTAGCAGTGCAAGCAGGTATCAATGTCTGACTGTTCCCAGCTTGCCCCACCTCCAGAGGGGGCTGCATCTCAGCACTGTTCCCAGCCTTTTTAAGCAATGTGGAGTCTGTGATGTGATGGTTTGTTTTGGTTTCTTTGCAGAATTTATCTGATGTGATGAAGAAATGTCGCTTTGGCTTCTCCTCTCCCTGTCAGGTACTGTCTTTGCCTCTGGCCTGACCGTGGGTGTCTCCCCTCTCCTCTCCATGCCAGGGCTGCGGTGGTGTTGGGAGCTGGGTCCATCCTGCTGAAAGCAGCTGGGAAAGGATCTGCTAAAATCTCAGGTTTTTGGACTCTGGGGTAGGAGAATTTAACTAGACTAGAGGGTGACTGGTTCAGGACGGGTCACCGAGCCTAAGGACATGTCTCCAGTCAGTGAGACCCCTAACATGAATCAATCATGTGGGTATCGATGTGAAAATGAGAGCCATTTTGGGGATTTTTTTGTTTTTCTGCAGAAACCATTGAGTTTCCTCCAACCCCCACAAATGTTTCCATTTGGCAGTGTCACCAAGGTGGCTCCTGGGAACTGTAATTCACATTCCTCACATGCCCCTTTCTTCTCTGTGGGTCAGGCACTCTGGTGGGAGAGCAGTTCCCATGAGCCTAGACTCAGAAGACAATGGAATCAGGGACTCAGGTCCCAGGGCCCTACAGCGCTGGAGGGTCTGAACCAGAGTCAAGCTGGGAGCCAGGGTTCAAGCCCTGTTGCTTTCAAGTGTAGACACAGCCCTGCTGGACTCATCCTCTGGGAGGCCACTGAAAGTATCCCACAATCCCACGGGTCATCTTCCTTTCTCCTCTGGACAGTGAAATTAGGAGGACAGTCCAGTTTTCCCAGGCTGCACCACCAACAATGGGACAGGGCAGCCATAGCTGGGGAGGGAAGTTGGGAGTCTGGGATATGGGTGGTTGCACCCAGACCCGCCTAATGCAGTGTAGATGCTGGAGCCCCAGGCTGGGACCATGGCTGGATTAAACTTTTGTGGGCCTCCCACTCTGCCCAAGCTCTGCCCTGAGCCCTCACCCCTTCTCTGCCCCTTCTTCCCAAGTCCCTGCCATGCTCCATCCCCACTCAGCCTCTCCCCCTAAGGCCCCGCCCACCGCTCCCACAGAGGGGAGGGGTGGAGAGGAGCAAGCAGGGGTTGAGCGGGGGAGGGGGCAGAGAGGAAAAACTGTGGGCAGGGCCTCACTGAGAAGGGGCCAAGCGGGGGCAGGGTCTCACGGTGGAGCACGGGTGTGGGGTGGGACCACAGTCCGGGCGCTGGCCCCTTCTGAGTGTGAGCCCAGCACCATGGCGCCGTTGTAAACCTGATACAGGCTTGGGTGTCAGACACAGATCAGCTGGGACAGGTGCTACCCAGGCCCTCTTCTAAAGGAGAATTGGTGGGGGGAGGGCATATCTACACAGGGGAATAGACCAGCCTAGATATTCCAGAATAAATACTCAGCAATAGCCGCTGCAGAATAGCACCACAGCAGAGACTATTCTGGAGTCATTCCTGCTTCATAGCAAGGTTTAACCCAGCCCAGAACAGTACCTTTCCCCCACCCCACACCAGAGCTGAGATTTGCACCCAAACAATCTGCCTTCCCGAGATCGATAACAGCCCCCAAATACCACCAGACCTGCAGGATCCGGTATCACTGATGTGCTGTCGGGCGTCAGCCTCAGGCCTAACTTGGCTGGTGCAGGGGTTTCCACAGTTCTCAGCTACCGGACAGAGCCACAATTGCAAAGTGCAGGTCGGGGCAGGGAAGGGAGCTGAGGCTGGGCTGCCATGAGGATCAAACTGGTGACCAGCAGCACTAGAAGCCCCAAGTCGCTTCCAAATCAGATAACGGTGTCGTTCTGTTACGTGAGGCTGCTGCAGTTGAAGATATGGCCCCTGGGTGGAGACAAGGTCCCATAAACGGCAGCTCACCCCAGTCTTGTCCTCCCTGCGCAGATGGCCATCACCTTCCACAACCAGAGAGCCATGGACAGAGCCCGCATGGACCACGCTGCCTTTCTAAGGGAGAAGGTGAGTCTGTGCAAGAGGCTGTGCCTGCAGGCAGGGAACCCCAGGGCACCATCCCGGCCAGCCCTATGGGCTCCTGGCTTTGGGGAAGAAGATGGGAGTTCATATCTCTGGCTCCCACGGTGGCTGCAGAGATGGGAGACCCCAACTCCAGCACAAGGGGCACCCTGATCTCAGTCAGTGGAGTGAGGGGAAATTGCTGTGCTGAAGCCTGACTGGCCATTCTTGAGGCAGGGTTGCTGACTGTTGCCTGATATTCAGCGTTTTATAATTGAATGGGATTATTGGCTCGTCAATGGATCTGATCAGAAGATAATGAGGTTCTAGTCCTGAAATCAGGCTACAAAGAGCTTTACAAGGATCCTTGGGGTGCACGACAGGAATGTTCACACTGATAACCGAATATGCATAATTTACAGGCTTTTATTGAATGGCATAGAATGATAGACAAATGACTAATCGAATGGATAATGGTTAGAATTACCGTCCTGTTCTAATGCACATATAATATACACATATATATCATATACTTTGGATAAATATACTCACACCCTCCCCTGACAACCCGGTCAAGAGAGATGTTCAGTACCTCAATTCTTGAGTGGAAGGGGGAGAACTAGGCAGTGCTAGAGAGCTAAGAGCTATAAAATTAAGACTATGGATAATACTAAGTATGAACTAGGAATAAAAGATCCTAGCAAACACCAAAAGAAGTCTAAAAGAAGAAGAAGCTCAAAGAAGGATTAGCTGACGATCGCACCCAAGTAACATGGTTTTCCCCTTTTATATGTTGAATAAGATGGTTATATGGGTCCTCCTTCTACATCCAAACTTGGCTTCTTCACCCCCCAAATTATTAGCGTACACTTATTGTATAGGCTGGCAGGTTCGTGTGTTTTATTGACGCATGTCTTCTTTCCAGATGGTTCGCTCATCTTCCCTTTGTTATTACGGGCTATTGCTAGGGATTTTGTGGTGTGCTTGTGAAGTTTATTTGGGACATAAACTGGGTAGCCCCCACTTGTTTTGTTGCCTCCTGACTTATCTAGGGTGAAGGTTATGACGATATATGCATCTTATCCATTAACACATCATTACTTATCTGGGCCAAAGGTCCCAAACATATGTATGCAAACTGCATTAGCTTTCATGCAGGATGTGGCCTGCAGGGCTCTTGCATTACAGCTATAATACGTTAATATGACTCTATGACTCTTTTACACTAAAACATATGCTTAAATCTATGAGGAAATGTGTATATGTGCAAGTAAGCAGGCTAGCCCTATAGGTTACACAACCCGCCCCTTCTAACAGCCTTGGGCCCCCTTCTCTCTCTCTCCTCTCCTGCTCAACGCAGGACAGCCTGTCCCAGCGCAGGATTGACTGTCTGAGGGTGACACCGAGCATCGTGGGGAAGCAGTTCGTGAAGCAGCGCAATTTTCTGCTGGAGCGGTGCCAGGAGGAAATGATGGAGCAGGAGAAGGAGACCCTGGTGGCAGAGCTAGAGGCAGAGCTGTCTCAGGAGGCTGAGACCTTCCTGGAGACCTATGGAAGGCGCTATCAGAGTCACACCATCAACCAGAGAGCCATGGACAGAGCCCGCAGAGACCACGCTGCCTTTCTGAGCAAGAAAGTGAGTCTGAGGGCGGGGCTGGGCTGTGCCTGAAGCCAGGGGAATCCCAGGGAACTATCCCAGCCAGCCCCATGGGCTCCTGGCTTTGGGGCAGGAGATGGGAGTTCATCTCTCTGGCTCCCAGGGTGGCTGCAGAGATGAGAGACTCCAGCCACTGCACAATGGGGGCCCTGATCTCAGTGAGGGCGGTGAGGGGAAGTGGCTGTGCTTTAGCCGAGGGTCTATTGGTGAGCCGGGGTTGCCAACCCGCCCCTTCTAATAGCCTTGGGCTCCCTTCTCTCCCCCTTCTCTCCCGCTCAATGCAGGACACCCTGTCCCAGGAAAGGATCGATTGTCTGAGGGTGGCACCAAGCACAATGGCAGAGCAGTGTGCGGAGCAGCGCAGGTTGCTGCTGGAGCGGTGCCAGGAGGAAATGATGGAGCCGGAGAAGGAGACCCTGTTGGCAGAGCTAGAGGCACAACTGTCTCGGGAAGCTGAGCCCTTCCTGGAGACCTATGGAAGGCGCTATCAGCATCACACCATCAACCAGAGAGCCATGGACAGAGCCTGCACAGACCACGCTGCCTTTCTGAGGGAGAAAGTGAGTCTGGGAGAAGCTGTGCCTGAAGCCAGGGGAACTCCAGGGAACCATCCTGGCCAGCCCCATGGGCTCGTAGCTTAGGGGCAGGAGATGGGAGTTCATATCTCCGGCTCCTGGGTAGCAGCAAAAATGGGAGACTCCAAGCCCGGCACAATGGGGGCCCTGATCTCGGTCAGTGGAGTGAGGGGAAATTGCTGTGCTGAAGCGTGACGGGCCATTGCTGAGGCAGGGTTGCTGACTTGCCTGATTTTCAGCATTTTGTAATTGAATGGGATTATAGGCTCGTCAATGGATCTGATCAGAAGATAATGAGGTTCTAGTCCCGAAATCAGGCTACAAAGAGCTTTACAAGGACCCCGGGGTGAACGACAGGAGTGTTCACACTGATAACCGAATATGCATAATTTACAGGCTTTTATTGAATGGCATAGAATGACAGACAAATGACTAATTGAATGGATAATGGTTAGAATTACCGTCCTGTTTTAATGCACATATAATATACACATGTATATCGTATACTTTGGATTAATATACTCACACCCTCCCCTGATAACCCGGTCAAGAGAGATGTTCAGTACCTCAATTCTTGAGTGGAAGGGGGAGAGCTAGGCAGTGCTAGAGAGGTAAGAGCTATAAGATTAAGACTATGGATAATATTAAGTATGAACTAAGAATAAAAGATCCTAGCAAACACCAAAAGAAGTCTAAAAGAAGAAGAAGCTCAAAGAAGGATTAGCTGACGATCGCACCCAAGTAACTTGGTTTTCCCCTTTTATACCTTGAATAATATGGGTCCTCCTTCTACGTCCAAACTTGGCTTCTTCACCCCCAAATTATTAGCGTACACTTATTGTATAGGCTGGCAGGTTCGTGTGTTTTATTGACGCATGTCTTCTTTCCAGATGGTTCACTCATCTTCCCTTTGTTATTATGGATTATTGCTAGGGATTTTGTGGTGTGATTGTGAAGTTTATTTGGGGCATAACCTGAGTAGCCCCCCCTGTTTTGTTGCCTCCTGACTTATCTAGGGTGAAGGTTATGACCATACATGCACCTTATCCTTTAACACATCATTAATTATCTGGGCCAAAGGTCCCAAACAAATGTATGCAAACTGCATTGGCTTTCATACAGGATGTGGCCTGCAGGCCTCTTGCATTACAGCTATAATACGTTAATATGAATCTATGACTCTATTATAATAAAACATATGCTTAAATCTATGAGGAAATGTATATATGTGCAAGTAAGCAGGCTAGCCCTATAGGTTACACAACCCACCCCTTCTAACAGCCTTGGGCCGCCTTCTCACCCCCTCCTCTCCTGCTCAATGTAGGACGGCCTGTCCCAGTGCAGGATCGACTGTCTGAGGGTGACACCGAACGTTGTGGGGGAGCAGTTCGTGAAGCAGCGCATGTTTCTGCTGGAGCGGTGCCGGGAGGAAATGAAAGAGCCGGAGAAGGAGACCCTGGTGGCAGAGCTAGAGGCAGAGCTGACTCAGGAGGCTGAGACCTTCCTGGAGACGTATGGAAGGCGCTATCAGTGTCACGCCATCAACCAGAGAGCCATGCACAGAGCCCGCACAGACCACACTGCCTTTCTGAGGGAGAAGGTGAGTTAATGGGGAGGCTGTGCCCCCAGCCAGGGGAACCCCAGGAGCCGTCCCGGCCAGCCCCACATGCTCCTGGCTTTGGGAGAGGAGCTGGGATTTCATCGTTCATCTCTCTGGCTCCCAGGGTGGCTGCAGAAATGGGAGATTCAAACCCTGGCACAACAGGTGGCCCTGATCTCGGTCAGTGGGGTGAGGGGAAGTTGCTGTGCTGTTGTCAGAAGAGACATTGGTGAGCCAAGTTTGCCAATCCACCCCGTCTAACAGCCTTTGGCCCCCCTTTTCTTCCCCTCCTCTCCCGCTAAACGCAGGACGCCCTGTCCAAATGCAGAATCGAGTGTCTGAGGGTGGCACCGAGAGCAGTGGTGAAGCAGTTCGTGGAGCAGTGCAGGTTGCTGCTGGAGCGGTGCCGGGAGAAGATGAAGGGGCCAGAGAAGGAGACCCTACTGGCAGAGCTAATGGCGGAGCTGACTCAGGAGGCTGAGACCTTCCTGAAGACCTATGGAAGGCGCTATCAGAGTCACGCCATCAACCAGAGAGCCATGGACAGAGCCCGCACAGACCACGCTGCCTTTGTGGGGAAGAAGGTGAGTTCATGGGGGAGGCTGTGCCCCCAGCCTGGGGAACCCCAGGGAACCATCCCCAACAGCTCCATGGGCTCCTGGCTTTGGGCAGGAGATGGGAGTTCATTGTTCATCTCTCGCACTCCCAGGGTGGCTGCAGAGATGGGAGACTCCAGCTCTGGCAGAATGGGGGGCCCTGATCTCAGTCATGGGGGTGAGGGGAAGTTGCTGTGCTGTAGCCAGAGGGGACATTGGTGAGCCGGGGTTGCCAACCTGTTCCTTCTAACAGCCTTGGGCCCCCTTCTCTCCCCCTCCTCTCCCGCTCAATGCAGGACGTCCTGTCCCACCACATGATCGAGTGTCTGAAGGTGACACCAAGTGAAATGGAGGAGCAGTTCAGGGAGCTGCACAAGTCTCTGCTGAAGCGCTGCCGGATGGAGATGATGGAGCCAGAGGAGACCCTGCTGCTAGAGCTAATGGCAGAGCTGTCTCAGGAGGCCGAGACCTTCCTGGAGACCTACGGAGTGCGCTATCAGAGTCACTACAACAGGCAGATGACAGCCTATGACAGTAGCCTCAGAGACCACGGTGGCTCTCAGAAGAATGGATTTACGAATCCAATCTTGGTGGTGGTGGTCGGCGCTGTGGTGTTGGCAGCGTTAGTTTTACTCCCGTGATGCTGAAGGCATGGGGCCTGTGGTGGCCCTGCTCTTTCCCTGCTGGGAGGGCAAACGTTTTCATGCTCTACGCGGGCTCCCCATGGCGGTATCTCCTCTTCAGCTTCCCAGTTCCCTGCGTGGACTCCTTCCCAGGGAGTTACTGAGGAGCCCGGGAAGCTGAGAAGCAGATACGGCCTCCTCTGCCGCCCACGATGAAGTTGAAGCCCACAAAAGCTTATGCCTGCTGAAATTAAATTTGATAGTCTTTAAAGTGCTGCAGAACTCTCGTTATTTTTGCTGTATACAGACTAACACCTCTAGAGCCTAGCTTGTTGCCATAGCCACAAAGCCAGAGTATTATGGGATAGCTCAGCCAGTTCTGCCTGGTCTTAGAGTAGTACAAGAAACCCTGTCTGTGTGTTTACATCTCTCTGTGTATCTGTTTGCTGGTTTCTCTCTGAGTGCAAGTAACTTCCAACGATCCAAACATAACAACAGTGGTCCCTGCGTGGCCGCCAGGCACAGCAGCAGGAGGAATCCCTCAGCTGGGCCACTGCCAGCCAGTGGCAAAACAAAACATTTCTCAGTGAGAAAGAGAATGTGTGTGGGAATAGTGGGAGAGACTTAGGAGAATAAATGCATGATGTAAGAAGATCATATCTGTATCTATAGCCCTGGGCCAGGATGGTTTAGTCAGGGTTGGTCCTCCTCTGAGCAGGGTGTTGGACTAGATACCTCCTGAGGTCCCTTCCAACCCTCATCTTCGGTGATTCTGATTCTAAGAAGTAATAGATTTATTTCCAAACAGGGAGCTGTGAGCACTTGTTGCTGCTTCAGTGATTGCTAAACGTAGCATCATTGCCTACCTGGGCGTAAGTAGAAAATAAACTTTAACAGGAAACACTGAGACTAGTTCACTTTTGTCTCCTTTGGACTTTGTGCCAGTGCCACTTAATCAGTAATCGCCTATGGCATTTGCATGCCTCTGCCTTTTGGACTGGTGGCTAGTGGCTCCTATACCTGGCCCAGCTGTGGGACTCCTCCTGCTGCTGTGATGATGCTGGAGCAACTCAGCTAAGCGGGGTGCTGGAACAGGGAGGCTGGCCAGGTCACTTTTAAAAGAGGGGGCTTTTGGGAAAGCTTGCCTCTCTCACCAACAGAAGTCAGTCCAATAAATTACCTCACCCATCTTCATGGGCAGCGAGTATAATAGTCCAGGGGGGGGAGGTGCGGGGGACGGGCACACAAGTCTCTCTAAAAAGACACGTCATAAAAAACTCACACACAATTCCTGTGTGAAACGAGGAATCGTTGAAATTCTTGGATTCCTTTATGAACTGTACTGTACCACAAATACCACTGAATTAACTACCCTACATGCACAGCCCAGCATGTTCAGTAATCAATTAAAGAGTCCCTTCAAAGACACTCATTTGTTTTCCAATTAAAGGAAATGGAAAATAAAATTGAAGGGAAGAAGCAGCATGACTTGGTGTTGAAAGCTGAGCCAACAATGTGCAAATTTGGGGTTTTATTAATGGCCTCCATCCCAGATGTCCAGTGTGACATTGGACCACCCGTCATTTAAGACTTGATCGCAGGCTGGTGGCAATTAGGGGTAGGGGAGCTAGCGCTGCAGTTCTGGAGAGGTTGGCTGGGTGTGGTGGGAGGGGCAGTGTGTTTTGGGGAGC
>NW_027130359.1:0-1445 GCF_026122565.2 Emydura macquarii macquarii
TTCGTAGGCTGAGAAAGCTGATTTTAGGTGGGCATTAATCAAATAATCCATAAACCAGTATATCCTAACCTGTGGGATGGGACCCCAGAGAAGCATCAGAACAGCTGGATAAAGCAATGTGGAAGAAAAAGGCACATTCAGGGCAGGAAAAGTTGCATGAACCCAAGTCCACCCTGCTTCTATTTTGAGTGTGCCTCTACTGCTGTAAATTGAAGCAGTAACTGGTCTCTTGAAACCTTTTCTGCCTTGCTTCTATTGCGCCCCATAATGTAGTAAGCCCCACGAGCCAGCTTACATGAACATAGTTGTAAGGCTCAGATTGCATATTCTGAAAGCCAAAGCTTTTTCTCTGCTCCTGTAAAGTTCAGATCAACCATAAATGCAGGAGGAGGCAGAGGAAGAAGAAAAACATGGTGAGGGGAATTTAAAGAGAAATAGACAGAAATACAGAAGAAGTAAGTAACAAGACAAGGAAGAAAAGGGAGAGACAGAAAAAACAAATGGGAAGGAGATAATGGCATCTGGGGAGACAGGGGATATACTTATGCCAAGGGGGACTCCCACAAAAACAGGTGAGGAGCTACTGCTTACATAAATACTGGTGTGCATGATAAAGTAAATACACAGGTAAGGACTAGTGCTGGGTGACATTTTTTGGTTGAAACTTTTTTTCCGGGGAAAAATGCAGATTTGGTGACATTGAAACATTTCACAAATTAATGCCAGTGTCACCGAATTGTTCATGTAAAAAACCAAACAGACAAACTTCATTCAAAAATGTTGAAATAAAACATTTCAATTTTTCGGCTTGAAACAATTTTGTTTTCAAATTGCCTTTTATTTTAAAAATAGAAAATAGTTAAAAATGGTCAAAACTAAAACACAACCTTTCATTTTGGTTCAAACAATTTGCTCAACCCGAAATGTTGAGGATTTTTTCCCCAATTTTTTTGATTTGTGGAAAATTCAGAAAAAAACATTTTCGGCTGACCCCAAATGATTTTTTTTCCCCCCCAGAATTGCCAGTGAAACAAAAAAATCCATTATTCAAACAGCTCTTTTAAGGACCTCCAAACAACCTTAACTGCCCTCCCATGTCTTTTACACACAGCACACTTTTCATAAAAGGGAGACATCAACCTTTGACAAATATCACAACTAACTGACATTTTAATGGTTTGGCCAATAGCCTTGGGGCTAGGAACACTTTTTGAACCCTGTGTAATTTAGTAACTTACAGTTTGGACTTTAAGAAGTCCACTCTTTGCTGCTGCAC
This sequence comes from Emydura macquarii macquarii, assembly GCF_026122565.2. Taxonomy (NCBI): domain Eukaryota; kingdom Metazoa; phylum Chordata; order Testudines; family Chelidae; genus Emydura; species Emydura macquarii. The sequence continues at coordinate 1,277 of NW_027130359.1, forward strand.
AGCTACAACCACTGTGGTTTACAAAGTAGGGAGTAGGTGGCTGCACTGCAAGGGTTGATATTATTGAAAAGGTCTGCCCTGGTAGGGGGCCCATCACTTGTATAGTAAAGGATTATTATTGTTGAGGTCATGATGGTACCTAAAGGCCCCGATCAGGGCCCCATTGCAT
>NW_027130360.1:0-14442 GCF_026122565.2 Emydura macquarii macquarii
TCTAAACTTTGAGCTTTTGTTATCAAAGCCAATATGGCAAAAACAACGAGGGTTCTGCGTCACTTTAGTCTTTAGAGTGCCGCGGAACACTCGTTGCCGAAAACAATGGAGATTCTTCTACACTTTGAGCTTTTGGTATCAAAGCCAATATGGCAAAAACAAAGAGGGTTCGGCGGCACTTTTGTCTTTACAGTGCCGCGGAACCCTCGTTGCCGAAAACAATGTAGATGCTTCTACACTTTGAGCTTTTATTATCAAAGCCAATATGGCAAAAACAAAGAGGGTTCGGCGGAACTTTTGTATTTAGAGTGCCGCAGAACCCTCGTTGCCGAAAAAAATGTAGATGCTTCTACACTTTGAGTTTTTGTTATCAAAGCCAATATGGCAAAAACAACGAGGGTTCTGCGTCACTTTAGTCTTTAGAGTGCCGCGGAACCTCGTTGCCGAAAACAATGGAGATGCTTCTACACTTTGAGCTTTTGTTACCAAAGCCAATATGGAAAACAACGAGGGTTCCGCGGCACTCTAAAGACTTTAGTCTTTAGAGTGCCGCGGAACCCTCGTTGCCAAGAACAATGTAGATGCTTCTACACTTCGAGCTTTTGTTATCAAAGCCAATATGGCAAAAACAACGAGGGTTCTGCGTCACTTTAGTCTTTAGAGTGCCGCGGAACACTCGTTGCCGAAAACAATGGAGATGCTTCTACACTTTGAGCTTTTGGTATCAAAGCCAATATGGCAAAAAAACGAGGGCACTTTTGTCCGTGGCACTCTAAAGACTTTAGTCTTTAGAGTGCCGCGGAACCCTCGTTGCCGAAAACATTGTAGATGCTTCTACACTTTGAGCTTTTGTTATCAGGGCCAATATGGCAAAAACAAAGAGGGTTGGTGGCACTTTTGTCTTTAGAGTGCCGCGGAACCATCGTTGCCGAAAACAATGTAGATGCTTCTACACTTTGAGCTTTTGTTATCAAAGCCAATATGGCAAAACAACGAGGGTTCGTGGCACTCTAAAGACTTTAGTCTTTAGAGTGCCGCGGAACCTCGTTGACGAAAACAATGTAGATGCTTCTACACTTTGAGCTTTTACTATCAAAGCCAATACGGCAAAAACAACGAGGGTTCCACGGCACTCTAAAGACTTTAGTCTTTAGAGTGTCGCGGAACCCTCGTTGCCGAAAACAATGTAGATGCTTCTACACTTTGAGCTTTTGTTATCAAAGCCAATATGGCAAAAACAATGAGGGTTCCGCGACACTTTAGTCTTTAGAGTGCCGCGGAGCCCACGTTGCCGAGAACAATGTAGATGCTTCTACACTTTGAGCTTTTGTTATCAATGCTAATATGGCAAAAACAATGAGGGTTCCGCGACACTTTAGTCTTTAGAGTGCCGCGGAACCTTCGTTGCCGAGAACAATGTAGATCCTTCTACACCTTGAGTTTTTGTTATCAAAGCCAATATGGCAAAAACAACGAGGGTTCTGCGTCACTTTAGTCTTTAGAGTGCCGCGGAACACTCGTTGCCGAAAACAATGGAGATGCTTCTACACTTTGAGCTTTTGTTATCAAAGCCAATATGGAAAAAACAATGTGGGTTCCGGGGCACTCTAAAGACTTTAGTCTATCGAGTGCCGCGGAACCCTCGTTGCCAAGAACAATGTAGATGCTTCTAAACTTTGAGCTTTTGTTATCAAAGCCAATATGGCAAAAACAATGAGGGTTCTGCGTCACTTTAGTCTTTAGAGTGCCGCGGAACACTCGTTGCCGAAAACAATGGAGATTCTTCTACACTTTGAGCTTTTGTTATCAAAGCCAATATGGCAAAAACAAAGAGGGTTCGGCGGCACTTTTGTCTTTAGAGTGCCGCGGAACCCTCGTTGCCGAAAACAATGTAGATGCTTCTACACTTTGAGCTTTTATTATCAAAGCCAATATGGCAAAAACAACGAGGGTTCGGCGGCACTTTTGTATTTAGAGTGCCGCAGAACCCTCGTTTCCGAAAAAACTGTAGATGCTTCTAAACTTTGAGCTTTTGTTATCAAAGCCAATATGGCAAAAACAACGAGGGTTCTGCGTCACTTTAGTCTTTAGAGTGCCGCGGAACCCTCATTGCCGAAAACAATGGAGATGCTTCTACACTTTGAGCTTTTGTTATCAAAGCCAATATGGAAAAAACAACGAGGGTTCCGCGGCACACTAAAGACTTTAGTCTTTAGAGTGCCGCGGAACCCTCGTTGCCAAGAACAATGTAGATGCTTCTACACTTTGAGCTTTTGTTATCAAAGCCAATATGGCAAAAACAACGAGGGTTCTGCGTCACTTTAGTCTTTAGAGTGCCGCGGAACACTCGTTGCCGAAAACAATGGAGATGCTTCTACACTTTGAGCTTTTGGTATCAAAGCCAATATGGCAAAAAAAACGAGGGTTCGGTGGCACTTTTGTCTTTAGAGTGCCGCGGAACCATCGTTGCCGAAAACAATGTAGATGCTTCTACACTTTGAGCTTTTGTTATCAAAGCCAATATGGCAAAAACAACGAGGGTTCCGTGGCACTCTAAAGACTTGAGTCGTTAGTGGGCCGCGGAACTCTCTTTGCCGAAAACAATGTAGATGCTTCTACACTTTGAGCTTTTACTATCAAAGCCAATACGGCAAAAACAACGAGGGTTCCGCGGCACTCTAAAGACTTTAGTCTTTAGAGTGTCGCGGAACCCTCGTTGCCGAAAACAATGTAGATGCTTCTACACTTTGAGCTTTTGTTATCAAAGCCAATATGGCAAAAACAATGAGGGTTCCGCGACACTTTAGTCTTTAGAGTGCCGCGGAACCCACGTTGCCGAGAACAATGTAGATGCTTCTACACTTTGAGCTTTTGTTATCAAAGCCAATATGGCAAAAACAATGAGGGTTCCGCGACACTTTAGTCTTTAGAGTGCCGCGGAACCTTCGTTGCCGAGAACAATGTAGATCCTTCTACACCTTGAGCTTTTGTTATCAAAGCCAATATGGCAAAAACAACGAGGGTTCTGTGGCACTTTAGTCTTTACAGTGCCGCGGAACCCTCGTTGCCAAAAACAATGTAGATGCTTCTACACTTTGAGCTTTTGTTATCAAAGCCAATATGGCAAAAACAACGAGGGTTCCGCGGCACTCTAAAGACTTCAGTCTTTAGAGTGCCGCGGAACCCTCGTTGCCGAAAACAATGTAGATGCTTCTACACTTTTAGTTTTTGTTATCAAAGACAATATGGCAAAAACAACGAGGGTTCTGCGTCACTTTAGTCTTTAGAGAGCCGCGGAACACTCGTTGCCGAAAACAATGGAGATGCTTCTACACTTTGAGCTTTTGTTATCAAAGCCAATATGGAAAAAACAACCCGGGTGCCGCGGCACTCTAAAAACTTTAGTCTTTAGAGTGCCGCGGAACCCTCATTTCCGAGAACAATGTAGATGCTTCTACACCTTGAGCTTTTGTTATCAAAGCCAATATGGCAAAAACAACGAGGGTTCTGCGGCACTTTAGTCTTTACAGTGCCGCGGAAACCTCGTTGCCGAAAACAATGTAGATGCTTCTACACTTTGAGCTTTTGTTATCAAAGCCAATATGGCAAAATCAACGAGGGTTCTGCGGCACTTTAGTCTTTAGAGTGCCGCGGAACTCTCGTTGTCGAAAACAATGGAGATGCTTCTACACTTTGAGCTCTTGTTATCAAAGCCAATATGGGAAAAACAACGAGGGTTCCACGGCACTCTAAAGACTTTAGTCTTTAGAGTGCCGCGGCACCCTCGTTGCCGAAAACCATGACGACGCGGCTACACGTTGAGCTTTTGTTATCAAAGCCAATACGGCCCAAACAACGAGGGTTCCGCGGCACTAAAGACTTCATTCTTTAGAGTGCCGCGGAACCCTCATTGCCGAGAACAATGTAGATGCTTCTACACCTTGAGCTTTTGTTATCAAAGCCAATATGGCAAAAACAACGAGGGTTCTGCGGCACTTTAGTCTTTACAGTGCCGCGGAACCCTCGTTGCCGAAAACAATGTAGATGCTTCTACACTTTGAGCTTTTGTTATCAAAGCCAATATGGCAAAAACAACGAGGGTTCTGCGGCACTTTAGTCTTTAGAGTGCCGCGGAACACTCGTTGCCGAAAACAATGGAGATGCTTCTACACTTTGAGCTTTTGTTATCAAAGCCAATATGGAAAAAACAACGAGGGTTCCGCGACACTCCAAAGACTTTAGTCTTTAGAGTGCCGCGGAACCCTCGTTGCCAAGAACAATGTAGATGCTTCTACACTTTGAGCTTTTGTTATCAAAGCCAATATGGCAAAAACAACGAGGGTTCCGCGGCACTCTAAAGAGTTTAGTCTTTAGAGTGAGGCGGAACCCTCGTTGCCGAAAACAATGTAGATGCTTCTACACTTTGAGCTTTTGTTATCAAAGCCAATATGGCAAAAACAAAGAGGGTTCGGCGGCACTTTTGTCTTTAGAGTGCCGCGGAACCCTCGTTGCCGAAAACAATGTAGATGCTTCTACACTTTGAGCTTTTATTATCAAAGCCAATACGGCAAAAACAACGAGGGTTCCGCGGCACTCTAAAGACTTTAGTCTTTAGAGTGTCGCGGAACCCTCGTTGCCGAAAACAATGTAGATGCTTCTACACTTTGAGCTTTTGTTATCAAAGCCAATATGGCAAAAACAATGAGGGTTCCGCGACACTTTAGTCTTTAGAGTGCCGCGGAACCCACGTTGCCGAGAACAATGTAGATGCTTCTACACTTTGAGCTTTTGTTATCAAAGCCAATATGGCAAAAACAACGAGGGTTCTGCGGCACTTTAGTCTTTACAGTGCCGCGGAACCCTCGTTGCCGAAAACAATGTAGATGCTTCTACACTTTGAGCTTTTGTTATCAAAGCCAATATGGCAAAAACAACGAGGGTTCCGCGGCACTCTAAAGACTTTAGTCTTTAGAGTGCCGCGGAACCCTCGTTGCCGAAAACAATGTAGATGCTTCTACACTTTGAGTTTTTGTTATCAAAGCCAATATGGCAAAAACAACGAGGGTTCTGCGTCACTTTAGTCTTTAGAGTGCCGCGGAACACTCGTTGCCGAAAACAATGGAGATGCTTCTACACTTTGAGCTTTTGTTATCAAAGCCAATATGGCAAAAACAACGAGGGTTCTGCGGCACTTTAGTCTTTAGAGTGCCGCGGAACTCTCGTTGCCGAAAACAATGGAGATGCTTCTACACTTTGAGCTTTTGTTATCAAAGCCAATACGGCAAAAACAATGAGGGTTCCGAGGCACTCTAAAGACTTTGGTCTTTAGAGTGTCGCGGAACCCTCGTTGCCGAAAACATTGTAGATGCTTCTACACTTTGAGCTTTTACTATCAAAGCCAATATGGCAAAAACAACGAGGGTTCCGCGGTACTCTAAAGACTTTAGTCTTTAGAGTGCCGCGGAACCCTCGTTGCCGAGAACAATGTAGATGCTTCTACACTTTGAGCTTTTGTTATCAAAGCCAATATGGCAAAAACAACGAGGGTTCCGCGACACTTTAGTCTTTAGAGTGCCGCGGAACCCACGTTGCCGAGAACAATGTAGATGCTTCTACACTTTGAGCTTTTGTTATCAAAGCCAATATGGCAAAAACAATGAGGGTTCCGCGACACTTTAGTCTTTAGAGTGCCGCGGAACCTTCGTTGCCGAGAACAATGTAGATGCTTCTACACTTTGAGCTTGTGTTATCAAAGCCAATATGGCAAAAACAACGAGGGTTCTGCGGCACTTTACTCTTTAGAGTGCCGTGGAACACTCATTGCCGAAAACAATGGAGATGCTTCTACACTTTGAGCTTTTGTTATCACAGCCAATATGGCAAAAACAAGAGGGTTCGGCGGCACTTTGTCTTTAGAGTGCCGCGGAACCCTCATTGCCGAAAACAATGTAGATGCTTCTACACTTTGAGCTTTTGTTATCAAAGCCAATATGGCAAAAACAACGAGGGTTCTGCGGCACTTTAGTCTTTACAGTGCCGTGGAACCCTCGTTGCCGAAAACAATGTAGATGCTTCTACACTTTGAGCTTTTGTTATCAAAGCCAATATGGCAAAAACAACGAGGGTTCCGCGGCACTAAAGACTTTAGTCTTTAGAGTGCCGCGGAACCCTCGTTGCCGAAAACAATGTAGATGCTTCTACACTTTGAGCTTTGTTATCAAAGCCAATATGGCAAAAACAACGAGGGTTCTGCGGCACTTTAGTCTTTAGAGTGCCGCGGAACCCTCGTTGCCGAAAACAATGTAGATGCTTCTACACTTTGAGCTTTTGTTATCAAAGCCAATATGGCAAAAACAACGAGGGTTCTGCGGCACTTTAGTCTTTAGAGTGCCGCGGAACCCTCGTTGTCGAAAACAATGGAGATGCTTCTACACTTTGAGCTTTTGTTATCAAAGCCAATATGGCAAAAACAACGAGGGTTCCGCGGCACTCTAAAGACTTTAGTCTTTAGAGTGCCGCGGAACCCTCGTTGCCGAAAACAATGTAGATGCTTCTACACTTTGAGCTTTTGTTATCAAAGCCAATATGGCAAAAACAACGAGGGTTCGGCGGCACTCTAAAGACTTCAGTCTTTAGAGTGCCGCGGAACCCTCGTTGCCGAAACAATGTAGATGCTTCTAGACTTAGAGTTTTTATTATCAAAGCCAATATGGCAAAAACAACGAGGGTTCTGCATCAATTTAGTCTTTAGAGTGCCGCGGAACCCTCGTTGCCGAAAACAATGTAGATGCTTCTACACTTTGAGCTTTTGTTATCAAAGCCAATATGGCAAAAACAATGAGGGTTCCGCGACACTTTAGTCTTTAGAGTGCCGCGGAACCCACGTTGCCGAGAACAATGTAGATGCTTCTACACTTTGAGCTTTTGTTATCAAAGCCAATATGGCAAAAACAACGAGGGTTCCGCGACACTTTAGTCTTTAGAGTGCCGCGGAACCCTCGTTGCCGAAGAACAATGTAGATGCTTCTACACTTTGAGCTTTTGTTATCAAAGCCAATATGGCAAAAACAACGAGGGTTCTGCGGCACTTTAGTCTTTAGAGTGCCGCGGAACCCTCGTTGCCGAAAACAATGTAGATGCTTCTACACTTTGAGCTTTTGTTATCAAAGCCAATATGGCTTTAAAAACAACAATGTAGATGCTTCTACACTTTGAGCTTTTGGTATCAAAGCGGCACTCTAAAGACTTTAGTCTTTAGAGTGCCGCGGAACCCTCGTTGCCGAAAACAATGTAGATGCTTCTACACTTTGAGCTTTTGTTATCAAAGCCAATATGGCAAAAACAACGAGGGTTCCGCGGCACTCTAAAGACTTTAGTCTTTAGAGTGCCGCGGAACCCTCGTTGCCGAAAACAATGTAGATGCTTCTACACTTTGAGCTTTTGTTATCAAAGCCAATATGGCAAAAACAACGAGGGTTCGGCGGCACTTAAAGTCTTTAGAGTGCCGCGGAACCCTCGTTGCCGAAAACAATGTAGATGCTTCTACACTTTGAGCTTTTGTTATCAAAGCCAATATGGCAAAAACAACGAGGTTCGCGGCACTTTAGTCTTTAGAGTGCCGCGGAACCCTCGTTGCCGAAAACAATGTAGATGCTTCTACACTTTGAGCTTTTGTTATCAAAGCCAATATGGCAAAAACAACGAGGGTTCTGCGGCACTTTAGTCTTTAGAGTGCCGCGGAACCCTCGTTGCCGAAAACAATGTAGATGCTTCTACACTTTGAGCTTTTGTTATCAAAGCCAATATGGCAAAAACAACGAGGGTTCCGCGGCACTTTAAAGACTTAGTCTTTAGAGTGCCGCGGAACCCTCGTTGCCGAAAACAATGTAGATGCTTCTACACTTTGAGCTTTTGTTATCAAAGCCAATATGGCAAAAACAAAGAGGGTTCCACGGCACTCTAAAGACTTCAGTCTTTAGAGCGCCGCGGAGCCCTCGTTGCCGAAGACAATGTAGATGCTTCTACACATTGAGCTTTTGTTATCAAAGCCAATATGGCAAAAACAACGAGGGTTCTGTGGCACTTTAGTCTTTAGAGTGCCGCGGAACACTCGTTGCCGAAAACAATGTAGATGCTTCTACACTTTGAGCTTTTGTTATCAAAGCCAATATGGCAAAAACAATGAGGGTTCCGCGACACTTTAGTCTTTAGAGTGCCGCGGAACCCACGTTGCCGAGAACAATGTAGATGCTTCTACACTTTGAGCTTTTGTTATCAAAGCCAATATGGCAAAAACAATGAGGGTTCCGCGACACTTTAGTCTTTAGAGTGCCGCGGAACCTTCGTTGCCGAGAACAATGTAGATCCTTCTACACCTTGAGCTTTTGTTATCAAAGCCAATATGGCAAAAACAACGAGGGTTCTGCGTCACTTTAGTCTTTAGAGTGCCGCGGAACACTCGTTGCCGAAAACAATGGAGATGCTTCTACACTTTGAGCTTTTGGTATCAAAGCCAATATGGCAAAAACAACGAGGGTTCCGTGGCACTCTAAAGACTTTAGTCTTTAGAGTGCCGCGGAACCCTCGTTGACGAAAACAATGTAGATGCTTCTACACTTTGAGCTTTTGTTATCAAAGCCAATATGGCAAAAACAAAGAGGGTTCTGCGGCACTTTAGTCTTTAGAGTGCCGCGGAACCCTCGTTGCCGAAAACAATGTAGATGCTTCTACACTTTGAGCTTTTGTTATCAAAGCCAATATGGCAAAAACAAAGAGGGTTCGGCGGCACTTTAGTCTTTAGAGTGCCGCTGAACCTCATTGCCGAAGAACAATGTAGATGCTTCTACACTTTGAGCTTTGTTATCAAAGCCAATCTGGCAAAAACAACGAGGGTTCTGCGGCACTTTAGTCTTTAGAGTGCCGCGGAACCCTCGTTGCCGAAAACAATGGAGATGCTTCTACACTTTGAGCTTTTGTTATCAAAGCCAATATGGCAAAAACAACGAGGGTTCCGCGGCACTCTAAAGACTTTAGTCTTTAGAGTGCCGCGGAACCCTCGTTGCCGAAAACAATGTAGATGCTTCTACACTTTGAGCTTTTGTTATCAAAGCCAATATGGCAAAAACAACGAGGGTTCTGCGTCACTTTAGTCTTTAGAGTGCCGCGGAACCCTCGTTGCCGAAAACAATGTAGATGCTTCTACACTTTGAGCTTTTGTTATAAAAGCCAATATGAAAAAAACAACGAGGGTTCGGCTTCACTTTAGTCTTTAGAGTGCCGCGGAACCCTCGTTTCCGAAAACAATGTAGATGCTTCTACACTTTGAGCTTTTGTTATCAAAGCCAATATGGCAAAAACAACGAGGGTTCGCGGCACTTTAGTCTTTAGAGTGCCGCGGAACCCTCGTTGCCGAAAACAATGTAGATGCTTCTACACTTTGAGCTTTTGTTATCAAAGCCAATATGGCAAAAACAACGAGGGTTCCGCGGCACTTAAAGTCTTTAGTCTTTGCCGCGGAACCCTCGTTGACGAAAACAATGTAGATGCTTCTACACTTTGAGCTTTTGATATCAAAGCCAATATGGCAAAAACAACGACGTTTCCGCGGCACTTTAGTTTTTAGAGTGCCGCGGAACCCTCGTTGCCTAGAACAATGTAGATGCTTCTACATTTGAGCTTTTGTTATCAAAGCCAATATGGCAAAAACAACAAGAGTTCGGCGGCACTCTAAAGACTTTAGTCTTTAGAGTGCCGCGGAACCTCGTTGCCGTAAACAATGGAGATGCTTCTACTCTTTGAGCTTTTGGTATCAAAGCCAATATGGCAAAAACAACGAGGGTTCCACTGCACTTTAGTCTTTAGAGTGCCGCGGAACCCTCGTTGCCGAAAACAATGTAGATGCTTCTACACTTTGAGCTTTTGTTATCAAAGCCAATATGGCAAAAACAACGAGGGTTCGGCGGCACTTTTGTCTTTAGAGTGCCGCGGAACCCTCGTTGCCGAAAACAATGTAGATGCTTCTACACTTTGAGCTTTTGTTATCAAAGCCAATATGGCAAAAACAACGAGGGTTCCACTGCACTTTAGTCTTTAGAGTGCCGCGGAACCCTCATTGCCGAGAACAATGTAGATGCTTCTACACCTTGAGCTTTTCTTATCAAAGCCAATATGGCAAAAACAACGAGGGTTCTGCGGCACTTTAGTCTTTAGAGTGCCGCGGAACCCTCGTTGCCGAAAACAATGTAGATGCTTCTACACTTTGAGCTTTTGTTATCAAAGCCAATATGGCAAAAACAAGGAGGGTTCCGCGGCACTCTAAAGACTTTAGTCTTTAGAGTGCCGTGGAACCCTCGTTGCCGAAAACAATGTAGATGCTTCTACACTTTGAGCTTTTGTTATCAAAGCCAATATGGCAAAAACAACCAGGGTTCCGCGGCACTCTAAAGACTTTAGTCTTTAGAGTGCCGCGGAACCCTCATTGTCGAGAACAATGTAGATGCTTCTACACTTTGAGCTTTTGTTATCAAAGCCAATATGGCAAAAACAACGAGGGTTCTGCGTCACTTTAGTCTTTAGAGTGCCGCGGAACCCTCGTTGCCGAAAACAATGTAGATGCTTCTACACTTTGAGCTTTTGTTATCAAAGCCAATATGGCAAAAACAATGAGGGTTCCGCGACACTTTAGTCTTTAGAGTGCCGCGGAACCCACGTTGCCGAGAACAATGTAGATGCTTCTACACTTTGAGCTTTTGTTATCAAAGCCAATATGGCAAAAACAATGAGGGTTCCGCGACACTTTAGTCTTTAGAGTGCCGCGGAACCTTCGTTGCCGAGAACAATGTAGATCCTTCTACACCTTGAGCTTTTGTTATCAAAGCCAATATGGCAAAAACAACGAGGGTTCTGCGGCACTTTAGTCTTTAGAGTGCCGCGGAACCCTCGTTGCCGAAAACAATGTAGATGCTTCTACACTTTGAGCTTTTGTTATCAAAGCCAATATGGCAAAAACAACGAGGGTTCCGCGGCACTCTAAAGACTTTAGTCTTTAGAGTGCCGCGGAACCCTCGTTGCCGAAAACAATGTAGATGCTTCTACACTTTGAGTTTTTGTTATCAAAGCCAATATGGCAAAAACAACGAGGGTTCTGCGTCACTTTAGTCTTTAGAGTGCTGCGGAACACTCGTTGCCGAAAACAATGGAGATGCTTCTACACTTTGAGCTTTTGTTATCAAAGCCAATATGGCAAAAAAAGAGGGTTCCGCAGCAAAAGACTTTAGTCTTTAGAGTCGCGGAACCCTCGTTGCCGAAAACTTGTAGATCTTTACACTTTGAGCTTTTGTTATCAAAGCCAATATGGAAAAACAACGAGGGTTCGGCACTCTAAAGACTTTAGTCTTTAGAGTGCCGCGGAACCATGTAGATGCTTCTACACTTTGAGCTTTTGTTATCAAAGCCAATATGGCAAAAACAACGAGGGTTCCGCGGCACTCTAAAGACTTTAGTCTTTAGAGTGCCGCGGAACCCTCGTTGCCGAAAACAATGTAGATGCTTCTACACTTTAAGCTTTTGTTATCAAAGCCAATATGGCAAAAACAACAAGAGTTCGGCGGCACTCTAAAGACTTTAGTCTTTAGAGTCCCGCGGAACTCTCGTTGCCGAAAACAATGGAGATGCTTCTACACTTTGAGCTTTTGGTATCAAAGCCAATATGGCAAAAACAACGAGGGTTCCACTGCACTTTAGTCTTTACAGTGCCGCGGAACCCTCGTTGCCGAAAACAATGTAGATGCTTCTACACTTTGAGCTTTTGTTATCAAAGCCAATATGGCAAAACAAAGAGGGTTCGGCGGCACTTTTGTCTTTAGAGTGCCGCGGAACCCTCGTTGCCGAAAACAATGTAGATGCTTCTACACTTTGAGCTTTTGTTATCAAAGCCAATATGGCAAAAACAACGAGGGTTCCACTGCACTTTAGTCTTTAGAGTGCCGCGGAACCCTCGTTGCCGAAAACAATGTAGATGCTTCTACACTTTGAGCTTTTATTATCAAAGCCAATATGGCAAAAACAACGAGGGTTCTACGGCACTCTAAAGACTTTAGTCTTTAGAGTGCCGCGGAACCCTCGTTGCCGAGAACAATGTAGATGCTTCTACACCTTGAGATTTTCTTATCAAAGCCAATATGGCAAAAACAACGAGGGCTCTGCGGCACATTAGTCTTTAGAGTGCCGCGGAACCCTCGTTGCCGAAAACAATGTAGATGCTTCTACAATTTGAGCTTTTGTTATCAAAGCCAATATGGCAAAAACAACGAGGGTTCTGCGGCACTTTAGTCTTTAGAGTGCCGCGGAACACTCGTTGCCGAAAACAATGGAGATGCTTCTACACTTTGAGCTTTTGTTATCAAAGCCAATATGGAAAAAACAACGAGGGTTCCGCGGCACTCTAAAGACTTTAGTCTTTAGAGTGCCGCGGAACCCTCGTTGCCAAGAACAATGTAGATGCTTCTACACTTTAAGCTTTTGTTATCAAAGCCAATATGGCAAAAACAACGAGGGTTCCGCGGCACTCTAAAGACTTTAGTCTTTAGAGTGCCGCGGAACCTCGTTGACGAAAACAATGTAGATGCTTCTACACTTTGAGCTTTTGTTATCAAAGCCAATATGGAAAAAACAAAGAGGGTTCGGCGGCACTTTTGTCTTTAGAGTGCCGCGGAACCCTCGTTGCCGAAAACAATGTAGATGCTTCTACACTTTGAGCTTTTATTATAAAAGCCAATACGGCAAAAACAACGAGGGTTCCGCGGCACTCTAAAGACTTTAGTCTTTAGAGTGTCGCGGAACCCTCGTTGCCGAAAACAATGTAGATGCTTCTACACTTTGAGCTTTTGTTATCAAAGCCAATATGGCAAAAACAATGAGGGTTCCGCGACACTTTGTCTTTAGAGTGCCGCGGAACCCACGTTGCCGAGAACAATGTAGATGCTTCTACACTTTGAGATTTTGTTATCAAAGCCAATATGGCAAAAACAACGAGGGTTCGGCGGCACGCTAAAGACTTTAGTCTTTAGAGAGCCGCGGAACACTCGTTGCCAAAAACAATGTAGATTCTTCTACACTTTGAGCTTTTGTTATCTAAGGCAATATGGCAAAAACAACGAGGGTTCTGCGGCACTTTTGTCTTTAGAGTGCCGCGGAACCCTCGTTACCAAAACAATGTAGATGCTTCTACACTTTGAGCTTTTGTTATCAAAGCCAATATGGCAAAAACAACGAGGGTTCCGCGGCACTCTAAAGACTTCAGTCTTTAGAGTGCCCGGAAACCCTCGTTGCCGAAAACAATGTAGATGCTTCTACACTTTGAGCTTTTGTTATCAAAGCCAATATGGCAAAAACAACGAGGGTTCTGCGGCACTTTAGTCTTTAGAGTGCCGCGGAACTCTCGTTGCCGAAAACAATGGAGATGCTTCTACACTTTGAGCTCTTGTTATCAAAGCCAATACGGCAAAAACAACGAGGGTTCTGCGGCACTTTAGTCTTTACAGTGCCGCGGAAACCTCGTTGCCGAAAACAATGTAGATGCTTCTATACTTTGAGCTTTTGTTATCAAAGCCAATATGGCAAAAACAACGAGGGTTCCACGGCACTCTAAAGACTTAAGTCTAAAGGGTGCCGCGGAACCCTCGTTGCAAAAACAATGTAGATGCTTCTACACTTTGAGCTTTGTTATCAAAGCCAATATGGCAAAAACAAAGAGGGTTCGGCGGCACTTTTGTCTTTAGAGTGCCGCGGAGCCCTCGTTGTCAAAACAATGTAGATGCTTCTACACTTTGAGCTTTGTTATCAAAGCCAATATGGCAAAAACAAAAAGGGGTTCCGCGGCACTCTAAAGACTTCAGTCTTTAGAGTGCCGCGAAACCCTCGTTGCCGAAAACAATGTAGATGCTTCTACACTTTAGTTTTTGTTATCAAAGCCAATATGCCGGCACTCTAAAGACTTTAGTCTTTAGAGTGCCGCGGAACCCTCGTTGCCGAAAACAATGTAGATGCTTCTACACTTTGAGCTTTTGTTATCAAAGCCAATATGGCAAAAACAACGAGGGTTCCGCGGCACTCTTTAGTCTTTAGAGTGCCGCGGAACCCTCGTTGCCGAGAACAATGTAGATGCTTCTACACTTTGAGCTTTTGTTATCAAAGCCAATATGGCAAAAACAACGAGGGTTCCGCGATCACTTTAGTCTTTAGAGTGCCGCGGAACCCTCGTTGCCGAAAACAATGTAGATGCTTCTACACTTTGAGCTTTTGTTATCAAAGCCAATATGGCAAAAACAACGAGGGTTCTGCGGCACTTTAAGCTTCTTTAGAGTGCCGCGGAACACTCGTTGCCGAAAACAATGGAGATGCTTCTACACTTTGAGCTTTTGTTATCAAAGCCAATATGGCAAA
>NW_027130361.1:0-14378 GCF_026122565.2 Emydura macquarii macquarii
TCCAATTTGCCAAAAATATTGAAAATTTGTGTTTTTGTTCAAGGTGATTTTTTTCAATTCTGCCACTGAACCAGAAAATTGGTTATTTGCACAGCGCTAGTCAAAACCTCAGTTTAAAACATCATTTAAATGTATTTGTACAATACTGAGCAAGTTGAAGAAATGGGTCAGCTTAATAGCTGAAAATTCACTCTTATCCTGATTCTCCTACCTAATGAAACTCAGACACCACTGCCCATGGAAAGTCTTCCCAATATCTCAGCCAAAACCTTTGTGAAGGCCACTGGACATCAGCAGAACAAATTCCATTGGCAAAACACGTGTTCAGTTGCGCTAACTGCAGACAACCTTGCATAAGGGCAGAGCAGAGTAACGCCAACCCAGGAGGAATACTATGGGAAATTATGCTTTAGGAGGTCTGATGTCCCCTGGAGTGCCTGGAGTGGAGGGAGTGTGGCAAGGGTGTGGTGTGCATTCTTCACTCTCCATTAGGATGGAGCTGATCTCTCCTCCTAAACACACTGGCCCTGCTCCACAGACGAAATGCAGAGTGGGAAGGGCAAGACCATGGCCCCACCTCCTCACCCCTTTATGGGCAACGTATTCAACAAGAATAGGAGTGGGCAAGTAGCCCCTGAGAGTAGGGGCTATTCTTATGCTCCGCCTTTGTGTGAACTACATGAGGAAGAGGTTTCTTGTGTGTAACCCTCCTGCTCACTCCTGCAAGAGCCGCTCACAATTTAGCCAATCTGAATGGCGTGACCAGCAACACTGAAGAGATTCTCTGTATTTCTGGACATTTCTGAGGCAAGTGAAGCAGCCAATATTTCTCACATCCCACGTCTGTTGTTGTCACCTGCACTGGATGTGCTATGTTTGTCTTCCTCCCACAGGATAGAGCCGACTTCATCTGTATCAAGTGCAGGCTGGTTTCCATATTGGAAGAGAAGGTTAAAGGACTAGAGGCCCAAATATCAACCCTGCGTTGAATTAAAGAAAAAGCCTGTCTGTTTTATTCATTTCAATGTAATCTCTCACTTTTTGTTCAGTTAAATTAGGTACAGAATATATTCCACTGAGATAACATCTGCCCCCATTCTCCTGAACCATTCTCTCGATAATTTCAATCAGCTCAGAAACCTGTGTATCCTGTTGTATTCCAGTTGTTTTGTTATTGAAAGCACAATATCTGTTCCCACACTTCTGAATCAGCCCTTTAAGAGCTGTATTATCTGAGTATCTCACATAGTCATGCAGTGAGCCAACCGCTAAATCTTCTTTCCGGGTGAACACGACAATCATGTGCCTCAGGGCTTCAACTCCAAAAATCTCCTGTACTCGCTTCACTGCTTCCTTGTCTTCTTCAGTGTAACGGCCCAGCTGGGTCACCAGCAGCAGAGCATGGGGGCCTGGGGAGGAGAGTGCGATACAGCGGATGATCTCTCTACATGTTACTGTATTATAAACCTTTTGGTCAAAAATGGCAGGTGTGTCAATAACCACAAGCTCCCTCCCATTCCAGCTCCTTCGTCCTTCTTCACAAGTCACAGTGACTGACTTTGCCGAGAGTTTGGACTGAAACTTTTCTTCACCAAGGATGGAGTTTCCTGTTGCACTTTTCCCAGCTCCAGTTTTGCCGACAAGGATGATTCTGAGTTCCGATCTCCTACCGTCATCTGTGGCTGCTGGCAACAGGTTTGACAGTCAGAACATCATTGCACAGAGAAGAGTAAATGAGTAGGACATATCTAATTATACAGTTTTTAATTAACCTGCATTAAAATCATGTACCCTGGGGCTGAGAGACCCAGACTAAATAACATCAATCCAACCCCACATCTCAGCTTGTCTCTGTCCTCTTGGATGTCTTGGCATTTTAAACTGAACATGCCCAAACTGAACTCTGTATCTTCTCCCCCATAGCCTCTCCACTTCCTTCTTTTTCTAACACTCTTCTCAGCACCACCGTTCTCGCTGTCACTCAGGCCTGACTCTTCTCTGCTTTGTCCCACACATCTAGGCCATATCCACATCCAACTGGTTCTTCCTCCTCAGCATCTGCGAGACCTGTTCTTGTCTCTCCAACCCTACATCCAAGTTCCTTTTCAGAACCTCACTATATTCTGCCTTGATTACTGCAACATCCTCCTCTCTGGCCTCCCAAACATACACCTCAGACCCTTCAGTCCATTCAAATACTGCCACTAATTTGTCTTCCTTGCCTGTTGGTTTGATCATGCAACTTCTCTCTTTCTATGCTGCCATTTGCTTCCTGTCCAACAGATGCATTGCTCCATCCCTTCCCTTCTGCTCATGCTCCTAACATCAGCCTCCCGTTTTTCAGATGGTTGCAGAATTACCTCTGTGCCTTCTTCCATGTAGCCCACAATACGTGGTTTGATCTCGCTGAGCTCAGCTGAAAAATCACTGCTGTGTTCACATTAAAGTCCCTCTCCAAGACCCACTTTTGCTGTGCTGCATATAGTGAGTCAGGTTGACTTGTCTATTAATTATCTCCTGTTCTTCCCTAGCTCTATACAGTCGGACAAACAGGATAGCACATTTCATACACGCTCGTTTCCAGTTTTTGGTTTAAATTTGAAAAAACATTGACCAGCTCTGTCCTGAAGTGATTGAGGGAGCTGGGGAATAGGACGTGCCTGGTGCACTGACTCTCACTCACTCGACTGGAATGAAGCTCTACGAAGGTTCCACTCTCATCTCCTTCTTGATCAAAAGTGGAAGGTTCTTGGTTTACAGTTTGCAGCTGCTGTAGCAGCCTGACATATGGATGAAATTACAGATACTGGGAGAGAGATTTTCTTTGTGGGGGTTGTCCCCAGCATAAGAAATAGTTACAGGGACATGTCACTACCATTTCCCCAGTCATTGCATCCACGCTAGAGCCACAAAATAATTCTGGGTGACTACAGATATAGTCAGTATATGCCTCAATGGCTTCTTTTGCTTTACAGGAAAATCTGAGCTGAGCAAAATATAGAAATGAGCAGAATAGGGCATTTTGTGTAATTGTCTTACCATAAAAGGTTACATTGTCTCCTCTCTGCTTCCCCCCATCCATCTCGCTCTGAAATATTTGTAATAAATTATGTTATTTACAAACATGCTTTAACTAAGGAGCTCAGAATATAGAATAATACTCATTTGGATAATCTCAGTAATACAAATAATAAATAGTAATAACAATAATGACTGCTATAAAGTTTGAGTATGGTAGAAAAGTGAGTTTGTTAACATGACACTTGATACTTCATGTCTAATCTCCATCAGTATTTTCATCACATCTGCTTGACTTTGAGCACGTGGCTAGTCCTACTGAAGTCAAGAGAGTTACTTAGATGCCTTAAGTTAAGCACATGTGTGTTAGCCGGTGTGAGGCCATAACAGTTGTCCCAACTACAAGTAAGCTCAAACTGAGCATCTGAAAATCAGTTCTGTTATTGCAGCCTCACATAGATACATACATTGCAGCATATATGCAGATATTGCAGCGTAGATGCATTTTCATCAGCAGTACAGATTCTGGAATCAAAACTTAGTCAATTGTTGATTCACAAGGCTGAGAGAATGCCGCTTGTACTTTGGTATTGAAACTGCCTTGTACAAAACAGGTGTCAGTTCGTAAACTAAGTAGCTGTGACTCAGTCAGAGCCAATACTGGGGGAAGATAGCAGAACTAAAGCTGGGCAAAATTTTTCTGATGAAAATATTTCACTCAAAAATGCAGAATCAGGTCAACCAAAAAATTTTTTAAATTCAGGTTGAATTTGCCAAAATGTTTTGACTGGGCAAAAATTTCAGAAAAAGTTGAAATGTTTTGTTTTGACATTTTCCTAAATGTAATGTTTTGATAGTCTGTTCAAAATGCCCACTCATTTTCAAATTTACCTTGACTTTACCTTAAACAAAGTTTTAAAAAGCCCCACAAATTAAAAGACAATGTTTTGTGTTGGGTAAAAAAAAATTAATCCAATTTGCCAAAAATATTGAACATTTTTGTTTTTGTTCAAGGTGATTTTTTTCAATTCTGCCACTGAACCAGAAAATTGGTTATTTGCACAGCACTAGTCAAAACCTCAGTTTAAAACATCATTTAAATGTATTTGTACAATACTGAGCAAGTTGAAGAAATGGGGCAGATTAATAGCTGAAAATTCACTCTTATCCTGATTCTCCTACCTAGTGAAACGCAGACACCACTGCCCATGGAAATTCTTCCCAATATCTCAGCCAAAACCTTTGTGAAGGCCACTGGACATCAGCAGAACAAATTCCATTGGCAAAACACAATGTGTTCAGTTGCGCTAACTGCAGACAACCTTGCATAAGGGCAGAGCAGAGTAACGCCAACCCAGGAGGAATACTACAGGAAATTGTGCTTTAGGAGGTCTGATGTCCCCTGGAGTGCCTGGAGTGGAGGGAGTGTGGCAAGGGTGTGGTGTGCATTCTTCATTCTCCATTAGGATGGAGCTGATCTCTCCTCCTAAACACACTGGCCCTGCTCCACAGACGAAATGCAGAGTGGGAAGGGCAAGACCATGGCCCCACCTCCTCACCCCTTTATGGGCAACGTATTCAACAAGAAGAGGAGCGGGCAAGTAGCTCTTGAGAGTAGGGGCTATTCTTATACTCCGCCTTTGTGTGAACTACATGGGAAGAGGTTTCTTGTGTGTAACCCTCCTACTCACTCCTGCAAGAGCCGCTCACAATTTAGCCAATCTGAATGGCGTGACCAGCAACACTGAAGAGATTCTCTGTATTTCTGGACATTTCTGAGGCAAGTGAAGCAGCCAATATTTCTCACATCCCACGTCTGTTGTTGTCACCTGCACTGGATGTGCTATGTTTGTCTTCCTCCCACAGGATAGAGCCGACTTCATCTGTATCAAGTGCAGGCTGGTTTCCATATTGGAAGAGAAGGTTAAAAGACTAGAGGCCCAAATATCAACCCTGCGTTGCATTAAAGAAAACGAAGTCTTTCTCGATCGGGTACAGGCACAGTGTAAGGAAGATTCAGAGAAGGCCGGGCAGGCAAAACTGAAGAACAGGGAAGAAAATTGGCAGCATGTGACCTCCCGAAGAAAGAGAACCTATATGCCCACCATGCAGATAGAAGTAAGGAATCGTTTGCATCCTTTCTGCACAAGTACTACGGCGGAGAACGATTTGGAGGACCCATCAGAGGGAATGGATCAGAAGGAGACCCATTTGATCAGAAGGCAAGGAATGCATTGTCCTAGGGACGGGGGTTCCACAACCACCATTCCCAAGAGGAAGAGAAGGGTGATGGTGGTCGGGGACTCCCTCCTAAGGGGGACGGAGTCATCCATCTGCCATCTGGACTGGGAAAATAGAGAAGTGTGCAGCTTGCCTGGAGCTAGGATTAGGGATGTGACGGAGAGACTGCTAAAACTTATCAAGTCCTCAGACCACTACCCCTTCCTGCTTCTCCACGTGGGCACCAATGACACTGCCAAGAATGATCTTGAGCGGATCACTGTAGACTATGTGGCTCTGGGAAAAGAGATAAAGGAGTTTGAAGCGCAAGTGGTGTCCTCATCCATCCTCCCTGTTCAGGGAAAAGGCCCAGGTAGGGACCATCGCATTGCAGAAGTAAATGCGTGGTTACGCAGGTGGTGTCGAAGAGAGGGCTTTGGATTCTTTGATCATGGGTTGTTGTTCCAGGAAGAAGGATTACTAGGAAGAGACGGGATTCATCTAACGAAGACAGGGAAGAGTATCTTCACAGACAGGCTGGCTAACCTAGTGAGGAGGGCTTTAAACTAGTTTCGACGGGGGATGGGGACCTAAGCCCAAGGGTTAGTGGGGAAGAGGGACACCACAAGGAAGCAGAAGGAGGAGGGTGCAGCAGGTGAGGCCTCCCGATTCATACTGTGAAAGTAGGCCAGTCGGCTACTTATCTCAAGTGCCTGTACACAAATGCAAGAAGCCTGGGAAACAAGCAGGAGGAACTGGAAGTCCTGGCACAGTCAAGAAACTACGACATGATTGGAATAACTGAGACGTGGTGGGGTAACTCACATGGATGGAGCACTGTCATGGATGGGTATAAACTGTTCAGGAAGGACAGGCAGGGACGAAAGGGTGGAGGAGTTGCACTGTATGAAAGAGAGCACTATGACTGCTCTGAGCTCCAGTATGAAACTGGAGATACGCCAGTTGAGTGTCTCTGGGTTAAGCTTAGAAGCAAGAACAACAACGGTGATGTCGTGATGGGTGTCTGTTATAGACCACCAGATCAGGAGGACGAGGTAGATGAGGCTTTCTTCAGTCAACTAGGGAAAGTTTCCAGTTCACAGGACCTGATTTTCATGCGGGACTTCAATCACACTGACATCTGCTGGAAGAGCAACACAGCGGAGCACAAACAATCCAAGAAGTTTTTGGAGAGTGTCGCTGACAATTTCCTGGTGCAAGTGCTGGAGCAACCAACTAGGGGCCACGCTTCTCTTGACCTGCTGCTCACAAACAGGGAAGATTTGGTAGGGGAAGTAGAAGTGGGTGGGAACCTAGGCAGCAGTGACCATGAGATGGTCGAGTTCACGATCCTGACAAAAGGAAGAAAGGAGAACAGCAGGATATGGACCATGGACTTAGAATCATAGAAACATGGAATATTCGAGTTGGAAGGGACCTCAGAGATCATCTAGTCCAACCCCCTGCTCAAAGCAGGACTAACCTCAGCTATATCATGCCAGGCAGGGCTTTGTCAAGCCTCAGCTTAAACACCTCTAAAGATGGAGATTCCACCACCTCCCTAGGTAACCCATTCCAGTGCTTCATCACCTTCCTAGTGAAAAACTTTTTCCTAATGTCCAACCTAGACCTCCCCCAGTGCAACTTGAGACCATTGCTCCTTGTTCTGTCATCTGCCACCACCGAGAACAGCCTAGCCCCATTCTCCCTGGAACCCCCTTTCAGGTAGTTAAAGGCCACTATCAAATCCCCCCTAATTCTTCTCTTTTGCAAACTAAACAAGCCCAGAAAAGTGGACTTTGACTCCCTCAGGGAACTGATGGGCAGGATTCCCTGGGAGGCTAATATGAGGGGGAAAGGAATCCAAGAGAGCTGGCTGTATTTTAAAGTGACCTTATTGAGGGTGCAGGAGCAAACCATCCCGATATGCAGAAAGAATAGCAAATATGGTAAGCGTCCAGCTTGGCTTAACAGAGAAGTCTTTGGTGAACTTAAACATAATAAAGAAGCTTACAAGAAGTGGAAGCTTGGTCAGATGGCTAGGGAGGATTATAAAAGTACTGCTTGAACATGCAGGAATGAAATGAGGAAGGCCAAAGCACAATTGGAGTTTCAGCTAGCAAGGGATGTGAAGGGGAACAAGAAGGGTTTCTACAGGCATGTTGCCCAAAAGAAGAAAATTAGGGAAAGTATGGGCCCCTTACAGAATGAGGGAGGCAACCTAGTGACAGAGGATGTGGAGAAAGCTGAGGTACTCAATGCCTTTTTTGCCTCTGTCTTCACAGACAACGTCAGCTCCCAGACTGATTCACTGGGTGGCATAGAATGGGAAGGAGGCGAACATCCCATAGTGCTGAAGGAACAGGTTCAAGACTATTTAGAAAGATTGGATATACACAAGTCCATGGGGCCGGATGCAATGCACCCGAGGATGCTGAGGGAGTTGGCTGAGGTGATTTCAGAACCATTGGCTATTATCTTTGAAAGCTTGTGGCAAGAGGGGGAGGTCCCTGAGGACTGGAAAAAAGCAAATCTAGTGCCCATCTTCAAAAAAGAGAGGAAAGAGGATCCAGGGAACTACAGACCGGTCAGCCGCACTTCAATACCTGGAAAAATCATGGAGCAGGTCCTTAAGGAATCCATTTGAAGGCACTTGGAAGAGAGAAAGGTGATCAGGAACAGTCAACACGGATTCACCAAGGGAAAGTCATGCCTGACCAACCTGATTGCTTTCTATGATGAGATGACTGGCTCTGTGAATGTAGGGAAGGCGGTGGATGTGATATACCTTGATTTTAGCAAAGTTTTTGATACTGTCTCTCACAGTATTCTTATCAGGAAGTTAAAGAAGTATGAGTTGGATGAATGGACTATAAAATGGATAGAGAACTGGCTAGAGCATAGGGCTCAACGAGTAGTGATCAATGGCTCCGTGTCTAGCTGGCAACTGGTCACAAGCGGCATGCCCCAGGGGTCGGTCGTGGGGCCGGTTTTGTTCAACATCTTCATTAATGATCTGGAAGATGGGGTAGATTGCACCCTCAGCAAGTTTTCAGATGACACTAAGCTGGGGGGAGTGGTAGATACGCTGGAAGGTAGGGCTAGGATACAGAGAGACCTAAACAAACTGGAGGATTGGGCCAAAAGAAATCTAATGAGGTTCAACAAAGAAAAGTGCAGAGTCCTCCACTTAGGAAGGAAGAATCTCATGCACAGCTATAGACTGGGGACCGACGAGCTAGGCAGCAGCTCTGCAGAAAAGAACCTGGGGGTAACAGTGGATAAAAAGCTGGATATGAGTCAGCAGTGTGCCCTGGTTGCCAAGAAGTCTAATAGCATATTGGGCTGCATTAGGAGGAGCATTGCCAGCAGGTCGCAGGAAGTGATTATTCCCCTCTATTTGGCATTGGTAAGACCTCATTTAGAATATTGTGTCCAGTTTTGGGCCCCCCACTACAAAAAGGATGTGGACAAGTTGGAGAGAGTCCAGCGGAGGGCAACAAAAATGATGAGGGGGCTGGAGCACAGGACTTATGAGGAGAGGCTAAGGAAACTGGGCTTGTTTAGTCTGCAAAAAAGAGTGAGGAGGGATTTGATAGCAGCCTTTAACTACCTGAAAGGGGGTTCCAGGGAGGATGGAGCTAGGCTGTTCTCGGTGGTGGCAGATGACAGAACAAGGAGCAACGGTCTCAAGTTGCAGGGCGGGAGGTCTAGGTTGGACATTAGGAAAAAGTTTTTCACTAGGAGGGTGCTGAAGCACTGGAATGGGTTACCTAGGGAGGTGGTGGAATCTCCATCTTTAGAGGTGTTTAAGCTGAGGCTTGACAAAGCCCTGGTTGGGATGATATAGCAGAGGTTAGTCCTGCTTTGAGCAGGGGGTTGGACTAGATACCTCCTGAGGTCCCTTCCAACTCTAATATTCTATGATTCTATGGTTCTATGATTCAATGAGGGGGAAAACACTAAACTCAATATTTAATGAAACGTTGCCTAGATACATGCTCCAAAGTTACAAATGGAAATACATCAACTCTTTCAAGCAGTATTCTTATTTGTTCATTGTGCTAATGTTGGAGAGTAGGTCATTGTTTAAGACACCACTTTCTTCTGAGGAAAGCTAGTTTAATTATGCGGATTGTAGTAAGGATGATCTTTAATGTCCATTTGCCTCAAATGTTGCTTGCAAGACAACAGTTGCAGAGAAAATCACCGGAGAACATGTTTATTAGGTTTACTTCTGGGGGAATTCTGTGCCACTGCACAATGCAGAATTTGCACACAATTAATGTTCTGCGCAGCATTTGATTTTTTCCCTACAGAACTGGAGCTGGAGAACTGGTGGGCACCACTAGGGACCACTGGACCCTGCAGAGCCCAGCTTCCCAGCTTGCAAATAGAGGACACAACTGGGGGAAAGGGAGGCAAAACTGCAGAGTTCCCAGCAGCTGCGGTTCCTGGCATGTCCTGAAGAAAGGAGACGGTGTGCAGGAAACTCAGTACAAGCCCAGTATAATCAGCATCAGGCCTTTTCTGCCTCTAGATCCCTGGGTTCCAGGAGGAGGGGTGATGAGTGTCTGGGCCTGCATCTTGTCTCTGGGGGGCAGAGGTGCAAGTGTCTGGGGCAGAGAGCCCCACACAGTCCCCCAAATCCCCCTCCCAGTACACAGATCTCTCCAGAACCCCCAAATACATCTCCCTGTCAATGTCCTCTGTTCGGGAACCTCTATATCATAACACTACGGGAGCAGCACGGAAAAACAATAATAGACTAAAAGACCAGAGGGACAGAGTTTTCCCCCAAGATCATAGAATCACAGAAGATTAGGGTTGGAAGGTAGCTAATGTAACACTAAATTTGAAAAAGAGCTCCAGAGGCAATTCTGGCAATTATAAGTTGGTAAGCCTAAATTCAGTACCAGGCAAATTGGTTGACACTGTGGTAAAGAACAGATGAATATGATATAGGATCATAGAATCATAGAAGATTAGAGTTGGAAGGGACCTCAGGAGATCATCTAGTCCAACACCCTGCTCAAAGCAGGACTAACCTCAGCTATATCATCCCAGCCAGGGCTTTGTCAAGCCTCATCTTAAAAACCTCTAAAGATGGAGATTCCACCACCTCTCTAGGTAACTCATTCCAGTGCTTCACCACCCTCCTAGTGAAAAACTTTTTCCTAATGTCCAACCTAGACCTCCCGCACTGCAACTTGAGACCATTGCTCCTTGTTCTGTCATCTATTACCATTGAGAACAGCCTAGTTCCATCCTCCCTGGAACCCCTTTTCAGGAAGTTAAAGACTGCTATCAAATCAATTGATAAGAGTAATGCTCAACAGAATGATTGAGCAACTCATGAATATATTCCCAGAATCACAATGTGGATTCAGAGGTGGCTGAGGAACCATAGACATGATATTCACAGCCAGACAGATTCATAAGAAGTGCTTGGAGCAAAACCAAGATATATACATGGTCTTTAAAGACCTGATGAAGGTCTTTGACACAGTTAACCCTTATGGTCTGTAGAAAATCCTCCACAAACTTGGCTGCCCAGAGGTGCCTGTATCTCTCATCAGATCCATCCATGAGGGGATGATGGCCAGGGTGCAGGGAATCCTCTGATCCCTTCCCAGTTTCAAAAGGCACAAATCAAGGCTGTGTATTAGCACCAACATTCTTTTCTATAGTCTTCTCCATGATGGTTCTGGATGCCTTCCATGATATGGACCATGGCATGTACATCCTGTCTTGTACAGATGGAAGACTGCTCAATAGGAGATGTCTGCAGGCCTACATTAAGATGGCAGACCTAGTGATTAGGGGCCTGTTGTTCTCAGACGATTGCACACTGGTAGATAATTCACTAGAGGACATCCAATTTATCACTGATCAGTTTGAACAGGCAGCCAGTCACTTTGGAATCACTATCAGCTTGAAAAAAACAAAGTCATGTCCTGTACATCACACTGATGTACAGATGTGAATCATGGATGCTTCACTGCACACACCGTAAGCAACTTGAGCAGTTTCACCAGCACTCCCTGAGATACATTTGTAACATTTGACAGCATGACAGAATCTCCAATACAGAGGTCCTTGAACGGTGCCAAAACTCAAGTATGGAAGGCATGGTGCTGAGAGCCTAGTTTCGGAGGCTGGACATGCCAGGAGGACGGAGGATACCAGAATCCCTAAAGCTGTGCTTTACAGTCAATTGAAAAACAGACAAAGATCACAGGGAAAGCCACATCTGAGATAAAAGGACATCCTGAAACAAAATCTGAAGGCCTGTAACATCGATATCAACAAATGGGAGGATTTGGCTCTGGATAGGGCCAGCTGGAGGCAGTTCTGTCATTTAGCCATTAAAAATTTTGAAATCAAACAAGCAAATGTAAGGGAGGAAAAGAGAGAATGGCCATCTCAGTAAATTCCCCAACTGCAGATTTTACCTGCAGCATTTGTCTCCTCATTTACTGATCAAGGATTGGCCTTATTTCACACAAACATACACACAATTAAATTTTGTCACCGAGACGCCGATACAACTCATTCGTCATCAATGGGAGACTCCATTCATCTTTTAGGTGTCTGCAAATTGATTGCTTACTGATTTGCTCCATTATCTTTCTGCATACTGAAGTTAAGTTGACTGGTCTGTAATTCCCCGGGTTGTCCGTATTCTCCTTTTTATAGATGGGCAAATATAGTGCCATTTTTCAGTCCTCTGGAATCTCTCCTGTCTTCCATGAGTTTTCAAAGATAATCCTCTCAGTCAACCCTTTGAGTATTCTAGGACGTATTTCATGAGGCCCTTGTAACTTGAAGATATCTAACTTGCCTAAGTAATTTTTAACTAGCTCTTTCCCTGTTTTAGCCTCAGATCCTACTTCATTTTCACATCCGTTCACTGTGTTGACGTCTGATTGCCACTAACCTTTTTGGTGAAAACTGACACAAAGAAGTCAGTTAGCACTTCTGCCATTTCCATTTTTCTGTTATTGTCTTTTGCCCCCTCCCTGACTAATGGGCAAACCCTGTCCTCGGTCTTTCTTTTGTTTCTAATGTATTTGTAGAATGTTTTCTTGTTACCCTTTATATCTCTAGCTAGGTAATCTTGTTTTGTGCCTTGTCCTTTCTAATTTTGGACTTACATACTTATGGTTCAGCACTTGGAGCCAGACTCACACTGGATCCTATTTTCAGCCTGGTGTAAATATTGAAGATGTCACCAACAAACCACTCTCCTATTCTGATCACCACTTCATCCAGGGAGATGATCGGTGCCTTTTCTCCTTCCTGATGGGAATGAACAACCAAAGCTGGTTGCCACCAAAGACTCCTGAATTCTCTAGATTTTCAACTCTCCCGAGGAGAATAAAACATATAGATAAAGGCAAATGTGTTGATGAATTACTACAAGAGTACAATGACCAATTGTCCACCACCATTGACTCCTTGGCCTCAAGCTACCCATTCCTCTCACATCAACCAAGAAGATCACCATGGTTCACAGGTGAATTAGCGAAGATGAAGTGCACAGTCAGAAATCCAGTGATGACTTGAAGAAGAGCTCTGGGTAAACACAAATGCTTGTCTCTTTCATGAACAAAGGTTGGTCCAATAAAAGATATTATCCACCTTGTCTCTCTAATGTCCTGGGATCAGCATGGTTACAACAACTCTGCATGCAAATGGTGACAAAAACATTGTGAATCTACCTACCAACAGCACATACAATTGTTAAAAGACTATGGGTATGTCTTCACTACCACAGCAGCAGACATCAATGCTGCGGCCTGCTCAGTTGATTGGAAAACATTCTCCAGTTGACTGAATTAATCCACCTTCCCCGAAAGAGTAGCATAGCATCGATGGGAAGACCTCTCCCATAGACGTAGCACCATGAAGATGGCATGCTACGTGAACGTAAGTACATCAACGGGAGATATGCAAGCTATGTTACGTAGCCGGAGTATCTCCTGTCGACCGCCACTGTAGACCAGCCCTTTGTCACTGCAGTAAAGGAGTTAAAACAAGCTTTCTACTCTTCTGCAAGCAGGGCAGCAGAATCACAGCAGAACTATTCTGTCTGGAAAACCTGCTAAATAACCTGGACCAGGGGTTCTCACAACACATTTTTGTTTGCCTCAGAGTGCAACTGCCAACTCTTCCTGGTGACCGCTCTGATAAATTTTCCTAAAATACTTAATTCACTTAGCAAAAAGCAAATAAATATGCACATATGCACTTCCAACTCATTGTAATTTATTTATGTAGAGTTTTTTTGCAAACTCAATAATAAAAAAAATATACAGCTGTGTTTTGGAGGTGGGGTAGAGACTGAAGCCTGGAGCTGGCTGCCACCATGGGAGGTGGAATCCCGCTCCCAGAGCCCTGCGGCAAAAGCCTGGGAGTGGGGAGCCTCTGAAGCCTTCCCTTGGTCACTGTAGGGATGGGCTGATGCTTTGTCCCCTCCCTCATCTCTGCCATGGAGGCTGTCGTGTCCACAGGATAAGCCCCTGGAGGCCAGATTTGTCCACAGTGGCTGCCTTTGACAAATGCTGACCTAGACTGCACATCCTGCACATGAGGCACAAGCATCAATCACTGCATCAGTGAACTTTGCTGGTAAGATCAGTCAAATGTGTACAGAACTAAATGGGAAAGAAAGCTCCATTCCTGACCGCATCACATGGCCCACCCTGCCCCCTTGACTGCATTCAGCCCCATCACACATGCTGAAAATGAAGCAGCCCTGAAAAATATTTAAACCACAACCTGTGAAATGGATACATGCTGCTCCTGGCTGATGAAAGCCAGTGAACAGCTACTATGTCCACTACCAGTGGAAATAGTCAGTGCCTCCTTCAGAAAACAATTGCCAAACTCCTTGAAAAACACAATACTTCACCCATTCCTCAAGAATCCATCACTAGACCCTACTGCCCTCTCCAACTATTGTCTTGTCTCCAGCCTTCCATTCCTGGCCAACATAAAGGAGAAAGTAGTAACCACAAAGTGCCAACAACACATGACATAAGCAACATCCTTGATGTCTCATAATCAGGGTTCAGACGAGGGCACTGCATGGAGATGGCTCTAGTGATGCTAAAAGATGACCTCCTTGTGGCCAT
>NW_027130362.1:0-1442 GCF_026122565.2 Emydura macquarii macquarii
GGGATGGCAGGCATCCACCGGCCCTGCCCCTGGAAGCTCTTCGGCCCCGGAGGAGGCCCGATAGGAAGGAGAGGGGAGAACGGCCCAGCGGAGGAGAGAGTGCGCACAGGAACCCGGAGGCGTGGGTGGCGAGGACGACGCAGAGGCAGGATGGGTCGTCGTCCAGGGGGAGGTTGGAACGGTGGGCAGAGGCGGTGGACAGAGAGTTGTGGGGATCCGAAACCTGGGCGACCGCACTCGAGACCCCCCTTCTTCTGCACCGATGCACGCGTGTGCCCCGCTCGCTCTTTTTTTTCCCCCTGGCTTTCTTCTCCCCCTTCCCGGCATTTCTCGTGCCCCTTCGCTCCAATCCCGGGCGCCGTGCTGCCCGTGGCACGGAAGGGGAGGGGATCTGGACCTCGCGGGCAGCTGTGTGTCACCACAGACAGCCACACGGAGCAGGCCCGTCTCTCCCTCTGCACACGGGATCAGGTGCCCACAGCTGACACCGCTTTAACCCCGACCCCAACGCAACGTCTCCTGGGATCCTCCCCTCCCCATGCGGGGAGCGGCAACAGGAGAGTGGATGGGGCAACGGGGCGCACGCGGACCGGCTGCCCGTGACAGACTCCTCCGCTGACGGGACGAGCTCCCCGAAGTGGGCGCTCCGGGGTATCGGGTCTGAACTTAGGGGGACGAAGGCAAAGGGGCATATCCGACCGCCGACGCAACCGCGGGGACAATTGACCTTCAAGTGACGCTCAGACAGGCGTAGCCCCGGGAGGAACCCGGGGCCGCAAGTGCGTTTGAAGTGTCGATGATCAATGTGTCCTGCAATTCACATTAATTCTCGCAGTTAGCTGCGTTCTTCATCGACGCACAAGCCGAGTGATCCACTGCTAAGAGTTGTCACGAGGCTTTTCTTCTGGGGTTGCCTTCTCCCCTGCGCGGCCAAAGCCTGTGCCGGCGGGGGTGTTCCTTGTCCGCACCGGTGGGGGTCCCCGCCTGCTGTCCCCGCAAGAGGGACCGACCCGTGGGGTCGGAGTGGGAGCAGGGAGAGGAGCCTGCCGGTCCCTCTGTTTCTCCCGCCACCACACCTCTCCGAAGCCAGTCCTCCTGGGACGTTCTGCCGGCCGGGGCACACCCCTCCTCGGTGCCCGCCCCTCCTCGGTGCCCGCCCTTCTGACTTAACGTTCACAAGCAAGGTTTCACAGGACCAAGCCGGAGGGCAAGGCGCTCACCGACTTGGGTCCGGGTCCAGGCGGCCACGGCCGAGTGCTACCCAACACCCCGGACCCCAGCCCTTTCGCCCGCAACCCACACCGCAGCCAGGGTAGGCGGAATGAGGATTAGGGTTCCGGGTGGAGGGGGGAGAGGCAGACTGGCCTCGGCCTTTCGGTCCCAACCGCAGAGAGGGAGGCAGGGTAGCCCCTCTCTGTCCTGGGCTTTCCGTGGACATCGCG
>NW_027130363.1:0-1456 GCF_026122565.2 Emydura macquarii macquarii
TTATGTACTGCTTCTCTGGAAAGGCAGCTCATGAGAATTGCCACTAGAAAACAAAAGATTTCTCCCCAGGAGACGTCTTTCCGACTAGAGGGCGCTCCAAAGCAACACATTCACACATCCCTCCCCATGTTCTTGGTGTACACAGGAGGTGACAGGAAGGCCAGGAATAGGTCACAGAAAGAGCAGGTTCCATATTTAACAGAAACGGTTACTTACATTGACAAGCAGCGGGAAGAAATCCTTAGTGAGTGAGTGCAGCCCTCCGAAAAACAGCGAGGATAACCTGAAGTCACCAAATGCCCGGCTTGATTCTGCATCTCTCCCATTCTCCTGCTGTCAGGTGAGGGGAATTTTCATTTCGAAACCGATGTATAAATACTTCAGCACCTCAACTTCTACAGTACTTGGCAAATAAAAATGCAACCTCTGGAAAACAAAACCAAAACACATGCAATTATTGGGGCAAACCCTGGAATCGTATTAAAATCAAGGTGTCCCTCATCAGATGTGCTTTGAATGACAGACTCTAGGCAGACCGCTATTGCAGAAAGGAGGGTGCATAACAATGGTTTAAAGGTCTTTTCCCCCTTGGCAGGTATTGTTGAAAGTTATTCCGTGTCCCAGTCACCTGCGGATCTGTTTCCCAGCAGTGGACGCCTAAGACAGCTCCCCTGGGCAAGTGAAAGTCAGCGCAGCTCTGGCAAGGCCCATAACTGTCTGTGACCAGGATTCAGGCAACCACGCCCAGTGGGGAGAGCAGGAGTCACGCCCAGTGGTTACAGCAGGCGTCTAGACATGTCGAGCTGCCCCGGATCAGAACCCAGATGACAGAGCCAAGGGGGCAAAGCCAGCGTCAGGAAGGGGAGCTGAGGGTCGGGATAGGATTACCTGAAGGGAGGCAGGGCCGGGTCCGAGGCAGGATCAGGGCTAGACGAAGCAGGCACAGACGAGCCCTACGGCAGGCCTGACAAGCGATTTGAGCCGAACCCGAACGGCTGCAGCTGCAGCGTTTAAGAGCTGATCTGCTGACTCCTCCAGCCAATCAGGCTGTGTGGTCCATCAGGCAGCGCGCTACAGGCCAGCTGTGTGCGCTGGGGTGCTCAGAGATGGATCTGCTGCAGATCCTGATTGCAGACTCTATCATCTATCTAATCTATCCCCATACACACCCACCATATATCTATCTGTCTATCTAATCTATCTATCATCCACACACACCATATATCTATATCTATCTATCTATCTATCTGCTTGCTTGCTTTCTTTCACAGTTATCCATTAACAAAGACACAGAGCGCTGGCTAAATGCATCTGAGGATGGCACCAGACTTTACATTTCTTGCCTATATACCCTCACAATTACAAAGAAATCAGGACCTTTTCTGGAAGTGGGATGGGGGGGGGGGGGCGGAGATCCCCAGGTGAATTATGAGAAGGACGGAAAAACGATGGTGCA